>NC_134216.1:37344078-37644605 GCF_965140235.1 Caretta caretta | reverse complement strand
CCTTAGATTCTAACGATAGCTAGGAAAAATCTAGGATAGATGGATCATTCCTCATATGGGTGTGTGTGGAACTGTACTTGACAGAGTAGTGAAAAGACAAGGATTTCCCAGAAGATTTTCCAATCTAGGGATTGCTCCTTCTAGGCCACGTCCATAGTAAGCACTGTACCCTTCCAGGCCCAGCCATAGTATGTCATAGTTCAGCTTTTTGACCCAGTGCAACCAGCTAGCTCTGCTGGCTTATGCGTTGACGCATCCCTCTCTGCCCCTTTCAGGGCACTGTGCTCCTGGGGAAGTAGGGACAGAATAATCCTGGCATCTCCCACATAGCAGGAGCTGCAAACCTCCCTAACACTTATGCAGGCAGTGCTAAAGTGGGGAAAGTTTCCTTATTACTTACCCTATGACACACCCATGCATCTATATCAAGGGCCAGGCAGAGTCTGGCCCTTTATATGGTGGACAACATAATGAGAAATGACAACATTCTATGAGTGGGAAAGGATGAGGGATATATGAGAATGAAAGGAAAGCTGCCCTTTCAAGTCCATTACATTGTCTGCTGGCATTACAACCACCCCATGCGAGGGTGCACATCATGCTGTACTAAGGAATCCAAGTGAAGGTGAACCATAGGGAGTTATATATATGGTAATTATTTTAGTATAATAGGATTTATTTCAACATATTCTATCAATAACAATTTTTTGAATAAAAAAAACTATGAAAACCCTGTTTGGTATTCCACTGATCTGATTCTATATGGTTCATGGCCATGCTCTGGGAGGATGTGGAGGGAGGTTGGTAGCTTTGATATCAATAGCATGGTGCATGCAGAGATGTCTCAGTGGAATGAGAGCCACCAATCTGCAATTTCAGGGAACTAAAATGAAAAAAAAAACATAATTATCCATCTTATCCTTGTTATTTGGGGCATTCAGCTCATAAAATACATATTTTAGTTCTTTTTCCAAAACAAGTCTTTGAGAAGAATGAACACATTGGAGTCAGATTATATCTGTCAGAAGCTATCAAAATAATTTTCTTATTGTACCAAATCCACATAATCTTCCTGAATGCTAACATTTGCATGGGGATCTTTACGAAAGTAGATATATGTATTAAAAACCAGTACTGCCAGAGTTCCCTATTGGCTCCACATCTAAGATAGTTGCAGAAAGTTATTCTAACAAAGGTCAGGAACAACTAAGGCTTCTGACACAAAAATCAGTTAAGCAATTTATCATGTGACACAGATTGAAAAAGTGTGGAATTCTACAGACAATTCCCCCTTTTCCAAACCTCTCTCTTTCATAGCTCCATCTACCATTTTATGTATTCCCCACTCAGTTTTTATTTTCTTCTTTAAAAATAAATAACTAAAAAGTAATTCTGCTCTACTTATAAGAAAGCATGTGAAGGTTTTGTTAGGATGGAAAGTAACTCTCAGGGGAAAAAGCTATTTTTTGTAAAAGTGTGAACCCCTGAACGACAAACAGCTGTGATGATAAGATTGTAAGAGATGTGATGAGTTGTTGTGCCCCAATACTATAGGGATCCCAGAGGTGTACTCTTTTCCCTCCCACTTGTAATCTTTAAGAGCAAGATTATTTCTCTTCTAAAGGGCACACAGACTAGATTATTTCTCTTCTCAAGGGCACACAGACTAGTAAAGGAATTTCAGTCCCCTCTTTACTCCCGGTGCAAACTCCCTGCATCGTCGGTCACACCACAGCGGCGAAAGCAGTCTCCACAGGGCCACTACTCTCCATGTCATGCATCTGGGTGAGGAGTGGGGCGGATGGGAATGCGGAATAACCAGAACTAAGCAACCTGCTGACATGACCCTGAGTGGGGAAGAAACCTGCAACTGGCATGGATGTTGAGCAAATTACTTCCCCTCTGGAGCAGGAGGGAAGGAGAGCATGAAATAAACTGATTCTCAGTGTTCAGAGGAACAGCCGTGTTAGTCTGTATTCGCAAAAAGAAAAGGAGTACTTGTGGCACCTTAGAGACTAACCAATTTATTTGAGCATGAGCTTTCGTGAGCTACAGCTCACTTCATTATTTGAGCATGAGCTTTCGTGAGCTACAGCTCACTTCATCAGATGTGATGAAGTGAGCTGTAGCTCACGAAAGCTCATGCTCAAATAAATTGGTTAGTCTCTAAGGTGCCACAAGTACTCCTTTTCTTTTTGATTCTCAGTGTGACTCCCCTGGTACAAAATACAGCTCTCCCTCAGTACAGATATGTGCTCTCTTTATTTAGGGAAGGCTTTATGTTACCGTCTACCCCAAAGAGAGTGGAACTGATGATTGTTGACTCAGTAAGGGCCAGATTCTGATACCCTACTGCTTTTGGAGTAAAGAACTATTCCTGAATAAGGATATCAAAACGTGGCCTTACTTCTGGACCGATTAGATTGGTAGAATAAGAATAGGCCTGACTCTCCCCCTGACTTGAATTTAACCCACCACTTAATTTTATTTTACTTTTAAAGCTTCAGTTCACTTTCAAAGTGTGCATATGATTTTCCCTGGCCTCAGCACGTCTCATTTCATACTGAAACTAGAAGTGGAAACAGTGAGATATTGTGAGAGACTTTTTGTGGTATTTCTGGGCTGACTGGAAACAAAAAATGTTTATTCTCTTGAGATTTCCAGCCCTGTTTTTCACACTCAGGAGGTTGGATAGTTCAGGTAATCCATACTTTTGGGATCATGTGTGAACTGAACTGTATTTCTAAACCTGTTGAAGCTGATAGAGAAAATAGTAAAAGTGGCAAAGAAAGTGATATGTTCAGTGGAAGAATTTAACAATAGAAGAAGAGGTACGTTAAAAAGAATGTTAAAAGAATGTTTCTAGGCTACAAAGTCAAGCACTCAAAAGTTAGAAAACCAGAATGTAGATCGGGGTGGGCAAACTGTGGGCCACATCTGGCCGTCAGACCATTTAATGTGGCCCTCAGCTCCCACCAGGGAGTGGGGTCAGGGGTTTGCCCTCCTCTGGAGCTCCAGCCGCGGAGTGGGGTTGGGGGCTTGCCCCGCAGCACCCGGGAAGCAACTGGCTTGACCCCCCTCCAGGTCCCATGTAGTATGCGGAGGCATGGCCAGGCAGCTCTGCGCATTGCCCCATCTGCAGGCGTCACTCCCGCAGTTCCCATTGGCCGGGAACCATGGCCAGTGGGAGCTGCAGAGGTGGCACCTGTGGACGGGGCAGCATGCAGAGCCACCTGGCTGTGCCTCGGAGCCGGATGGGGGACATGCTTCTGGGAGCTGCTTGTGATAAGCACTGCCCGGAGCCTGCACCCCTGAGCCCACCCCCCCCCCCACCGCGTCCTAACCCCCTACAGCCCTGATCCACTCTCTGAACCCCTCAATCCCAGCCCAGAGCCCCCTCTTGTACCCCAAGGCCCTCATCCCCAGAGCCCGCACCCCCAACCAGAGCCCTCACCCCCCCATACCCCAGCAGCCTGGCCCATCAGTGATGTTCCTCCCACCCTCTAAACCGATTGGTCCTATCCCGGAGCACCTTTCTGCACCCCAAACCCGTCATCCCCAGCCCCACCCCAGAGCCCTCACCCCCAGCCGGAGCCCTGACACCCCTCCCCCATACCCCAACCCCCTGCCCCAGCCCTGATCCCCCTCCCACCCTCCAAACCCTTCAGTCCCAACCTGGAGCCCCCTCCTGCACCCTGAACTCCTGATTTCTGGCCCCACACCAGAGCCCGCACCCCAGCCGGAGCCCTCACCCCCTCCTGCACCCCTACCCCCAATTTCCTGAGCATTCATGACCCGCCATACAATTTCCATACCCCAATGTGGCCCTCAGGCCAAAAAATTTCCCACCCCTGATGTAGACTGCCCATGCATACTTAATTCTGCCCCCTTATGCATGAGCATTACGTAAGTAAATTTAGGAGCATAAATCTCACTGAAAGTCAGTAGGATTTAGGGTCTGAAGTAGGTAATTTGGAAATTTTAATCACAATTTAATTACATGATCACATACTATTTTTGCATAGGACCCTGCCTCATTCAGTGAAGAGGATGGACAGTGCTTAGGAAATGAGGCAGACGTTCAATATTTTTATCTTCTTCATTCAGCTAGTGATCCCTGCCTTATTTACTGAGAACTGTGCAATGAATGCAGAATTATTCATTTCCTCATAGTGTTTTCCAGGGCGATCCTCACTGTAATATCTGCATGCCTCAAAATTAAAGAATTTATCTTTTACTGAGAGATGAGAGATTTATTATTCTCATTTTACAGATGGGGAAACTGAAACAAAAAGACTTGCCGGAGGCCACAGTAAAAAAGTGACAAAGCTGGGATTAGAATTCAGGAGTACCCGACTCCCGACCCTGTGTTCATTCCTCCAGACCACTGCTAGAGATGCTGAGCAGCTACATTTCCCATGAAACAGGGGTTGTGTGGGGAAAATATAGTACCCAATTGTATAAATAAAGGCTGTATCTTAATGTTTACACACATGGGGCTGAATTACAGGCAATTGTAGAGCTAGCATTTCCTAACTTTTGAGTGCTTGACCTTCCAACCTTAACATTATTTTAACTTTTTTTTAACGTAATGTCCAAGATATTTTTTTTATTTTAATGGAAAAAAGTACAAACAAATTCTATCATGAATAACTGTAACTCCCCCCTCATCAAGTTTGGCTGCGTTATAAACTTTTGAAATTCTGTCCAGATGTATACTTCTCTGATTGGTTTCAGAGTAGCAGCCGTGTTAGTCTGTATTGTCAAAAAGAAAAGGAGGACTTGTGGCACCTTAGAGACTAACCAATTTATTTGAGCATAAGCTTTTGTGAGCTACAGCTCACTTCATCGGATGCAATGTAGAGCTCACGAAAGCTCATGCTCAAATAAATTGGTTAGTCTCTAAGGTGCCACAAGTACTCCACTTCTCTGATTGTTCATCATCAACACGGGTTGAGCCCTGCCCTTCAGCAGTGCAGTAGAGCTTAAGCTAACTACACTGGTTATCAGCATGATAAGACTGATACTCAGGGGCAGGGAGAAAGTGAGGGTGTGGACTGCTCGGGTTATTTTGCTGGGTCTGGGAGGCTGTCCGTTTCCAGGGTTTCCACTGCATTGTGGGCGGCTGCTGCTGCTGCTTTGGCGGTGATGTGGATGCAGCCTTTTAGAATGCTTATGTTCAGTTATTATTTTGGCAGGCTGCCAAAATTTACCTGAGGGACACAAGTAAGAGATGGGAAATAACAATTTAATAATTTTATAACTCAGCAAAACCTAGAGAGAATGTCATGTGACAAAGAAAAGGCATGTCTACGGTCCTATGGATTTCTCTTTGCTGACCTGAAAAGCCCTGCTACAAACATTAGAAATGCTGGAGCACCTAAAAAAAGTTGCAAGTATCTGTAATGGGAAGTGTTAAGCAATTGAAATATAGGTGTAACTACGAGCTCCCCTATAATAAAATAGATTTGGTGCCTTCCTAAAGGTTAAGAAGTGTATCTCTTTGCATTCCTCTGTTGCTTTTCAATCTGTGTTTTTCAACAGCAGTATTAAGTTTGGAAAGTAGTCTAATGATTGGTCATTGGAAGGTAACTCCACATTCAAAGTTATTCTATTTTTCAAAACTTACTGAGACAATCTGATCTTAAAATGGTGATGTAACTCACCTAGAAACATCTATGTCAATATATTAGAAATGAAAGCTAATTGTTACTATAATTATTGCTAACTGTATTTAAATATTGTCAGATATCTAATATTGCTCTTCTTTTATGTCTCGTTAAACCTGACTAGCTAATATTAGTTATTATTGGGCCAGAATGTCACCTGGTGTAAACTGGCATATTTCATTGACTGGAAACTACATCAATTTACATCAACCAGCGATTTGCCCCTTTATGTCAACAAAAAGTTAATGTAGGTCTGATTCCCCTCTCCACTACACCAATTTCCAACAGTGTACTTTTGTTGAAATTAATGGTGTGAAACTAGTGTAACAGAATATTGAATCAGGCCCATATTTTCTACCGCTGCTATTGCAAAAGAAATGGGTCCCAATTCCACACCTGGAATTAGTCACATGCAGGAGTGGCTCTTACTGATATGGAAAGTTCAAATTCTGACATTGCATTTGGATATGAAGAAAAGTTGTATTAGTCACAAAACGCACAAAAGTCACAGACTGGATTATTCCAAGGGGAGAAATGACTATGACTTTAAAAAAATTAGACCTCAGAGGAAATACAAAGAAATGTTAGTGAGAACATACCCTCTAGCCACCTCTATCGGAAGGAGGTCCTTTCATAGGACAGCAGGGAATAAGCAGCAAAAATATGTGTGGCAGGGAAGGGGGCTGCCTCTCAAGCCTGTCCCCCGTCTGTTCTCTCCTTAGCTATTGATAGGGCAAAGGGGGATGAAAACAGCCTATTTAAGCTAACCCCAGACTTTTCAAAAGAATGTCACTCTCTGGCTAGCTGCCCCATTCTCCCCACTCTGAATGCTTAGATTAGGAACTGTGCCGCTTCTGATGCCACGGGTCTGACTGATCACCTGTTTACAGGAATCAGGAAGGATTTTTTTCCCATTGGCTTGTTGTCTTGTAGGGTTTTTTGCCTTTCTTGCAGACTCCCAGAGGCATATTTGGGTTAGAAATAAATAGGATTTGAGGTTTATATTAATGAATGTATCTTTTTGCTAAGATTACCAACTTGTTGCAGCTTGCAATTGGTGTCCAGTGCAGGTAAAGGCTAAAAGGGCCAGCTCCCAGAAGTGAATGAATCCTGGCATTGTGTAGTTGGACTATGTGCTTATGGTGGGAGGAGCCTGAAATCTTTGTGGACTGAGGTTCTCCCACCATCCCAGCCTTGTGGCCTTTGTTACTCCACCCCCACTTACTCGGGGAAGGGAAGAGGTTTCACAACTGAGCTGAGTCTGTGGGGTAGCTCAGGGAGGCCCTACCCCAAATTACTGTTTGCTTTATGGTTAAATCTCTGTAACCTGGACTGGAACCAGTCAAATGCCTGGCATGTGAGAGCGGAGGGCAGGCAGTGTGGTGCTCTTCCCCAAGGAATAATTAATAAAACTGTGGTCTGCCATGTAAACCCATCCCGGGTGTGTCAATAAGTGTGTCTGTGTGGGAAGGGAGAGTAAATGTGACACTGTGAGAGGGAGAGAATGAGTGAGTTATCTAGGTAGGTCTAGTTGTTGGTGACAGGTTCATATATGTACCAGCAACAACAGACCATTTCATAGGATGCCACTTTCAGACATCACAGAAACACAAAGAGAAGAAAAACTAATAGTTCTCCCTAAACCTTATGCAAACACATTCAAATGCATTTTAAAGCATTAAATAGGCTATACAAGAAGACTACAAAGAAGAAAAGGATCAGTAGACACCTAGATAATCATAGTGTCCATAAGATATTTTAATTAATTTTTAAAGAATCACAATTTCAATTTAAAGACATCTGAGATCATAAATTCTTTATTTTACCACATTCTCCCCATAAAAAATGCAAATGCCTTTTCATATTTCTGCATTTGCAAATCCATGATTTCCACTAAAATGTACCTCCAGACTTAGACGTAACCCACCATTTACTCTTACTTATATTTCATTTATTTAATCTTCAGATTCTGCCTTTGAATACACAAGTTTCCCTTTGACTTCAATGGGAACTGCACAAGCATACCCCCAAGGTAGAATTTGTCTTACTGTGTGTAAATGCTGTGGGTTCTAATGTTCATGAGTAATAAAATGATAAACAGTGGTCTTGTGTAAAGTTACCCTAATTTAACACACTAAGTATGACTACGTTCAAGCTGTAGCTTTATCTTGTGGTACAAAGTTTTATACTTTCATTATTTGAATATCTCTCAAACAAACTCAGTTAATACTGCCATTCACTATCCATTGCTATTTTTCAGAGTGCACAGTATAGATTTGTCATAAAATTCATTGCACTAAGTCTTCATATATTCCAACCTCATTATCTTCTGCAACCATTTTTCATGATATATGATGATGAAGTAATAAAATGCAAAAACCCTTTATCTAAAACATTTGGAATGTGGTTTTATGTAGCATCTGGGTTCTTCCATGCAATTTTTGATCTGTTTAGAGAAGCTGATTAAATTTAAACATGAAAGAAACAGCAAACTCCTTCTAAGGAAAATGGCTTCACAACGCTCCAAGTAAAATATATGCAAAGTACTTGCAGATACTTTTAAAATGAATTACAACCCCAAAGACAAGGTTTTTACAATACTTATCTGTTTTCCTGTAGATCAGCTATAAGTCTAGATCTCTTTTCCACACTGAGGGTTTATCTGCCTAAAGAGTATATGATTACAGTAGCATATATCAAAGATAAAATTACACTCTGTACCTACATTACAAAAACATTGTCTGTCAGTGATCATGAAATTAATCAGCACATTCAGCATGGCAAGTAACAGTATTTCCCCTCAAAGTTATCTAGTGGGTCATAGCTCTTACACTGTTATTATTACCTGTACAGATTTGTGCTCATACTGGTGTTGATCAATGGTCTTTTGTGAAGAGGCAGTCTCCCATTTCTCAAATTGTTTCTTTATGCTTGCTAAGCCACCAGGTACTGTACAGGTCTCTGATTCCTCTATAGCCTAGTGTAATAGATAAAATAAGTGTTAATTACCTGATACAGTAAGAACAGATGTTCATGGAAATAATTTTTTTTCATTAGGGAATAGAAATAATTTGTGTTGTGTATTTACTACTTAAATAACCATTGATTTCCAAAATTTGTGTGGCCACTTAGTGATAACTTCCATCCGCATATTCTACAAGCTCTGCTACCTCATTGTTGGTAGATTCTACATTTAACTAGTTAATACAAAATTTTGAAATTTTTTCTTGCTTCTCTGTAAGATACATTTTGATGTCTGATATCTCACTATTGTTAGAACATATTGCAACAATAGCTAGCAAACAGAACCCATGAATATTAGCATATATCATAATAATAATAATAATAATTAATAATAGTATATGTCATAATAAAACAACCCCCAAATAAGGCTGTCAAAAATACTAAACATATAAACTTTTAAGGCTAGTTGTTAAAACCTCACTGGGTCCCTGTGGGATTACTATCTCATTGATTTATAAAGAATAAAAACATACAAATAATAGTCTGTGGAATTCCCTTATCCAGAGCTTCTTCAACACCATTAACTGGTAGTGTAGAAGAGGTGCTGAGAGAAAAGCAATAGATCCTGTTATATCTAAATCCTCTCTTCCAAAACTGATATCCCAGGTCCCAGTGGCCTCCTTCATGATGCTAAGGATTAGTCGTGTGTATCCAGCAATGTATAATACTGTTTGTATTCACACGGACTATTCAGGCACCAACACAGACAGGCTCAAACCTGCAGGAGGTGATAAACTTGGAGAACCGAGCAGTCATAAATTGAGATGCTGGTAGAACTAGAGGGTTAGTTATTAAAAACCAAACAGTTTGGTTTGCCCTGGAATAGTGCAGACAATGGGTTCCACCTCCTCACTCACTCTGACAGATGGGGTGATGACCAATTACCATCCAGGTTTTTCCAGCTGTCCAGGGGGAATGTAAGCCCAGGGTTCAAACTATGAGTAAAGCCTAACCTCCCACCCCCTTCAGTCTACATGCAAATCAGGCTACCCCCACGGTTGGTCCCATAACCCCATGGGGATAGAGGGTCTGAGCCAGAATCAAGCTGGGAACCAGGATTCAAGCCCTATTACTTTGCAGCGTAGACCAGCCCTACTTGACTTTTGCACTCTGAGAGTCCGCCAGAAGCATTCCACAATTCCATGGGCCTACTTTCTTTGCCCTCTGGAAAGTCAAGTTTGCCCACACTGAACCATGAAGTACTAGAGCAGCCACGTTTTTGGAAGGCACTAGGAAGTCTGGGATGTGTGTGGTTGGACTTGATCCCCATAATGCAGTGTAAATGCTGGAGCCCCAGGTGAGGACCCAGGGTTCAACAACTCCTAATCTGGGGTTACAAATGAGTGTAGACACTCAAGCCCTAGGTTAACAAACCCAGGATCTACTAACTTGAGGTCCACTAACCCTGGTCTTACGCTGCAGCATAAGCATACTCTTGTCCTCCTCTCCATAGAATACTGCTTATATAGAACCCAGCATCAGTGAACCCAGCCAGTGAACCCAGCAAAGCATCAAGTAAGTGGGGCTGTAATTTCTCTATATTGGCTAAGCTATTTGGGCCAGCTAGTATGTATATCTGACAGGAGTAACCAGGCACATCCTAATAAACAGGATTATTTTCAAAAGATGCAAAAGTCATGAAGTTACGGTTGAAAGATGTATATATATGGTTAAGCAAATGTGAACAAGCAGTTGTTTTAGCAAGTGGCCATTTCATGCATGCCTCGCAGAAGTGACGGAATCTTCAGAGATTTATATGGGCAGTGTTAAAATTTCCTTCTCATAGAACCTGATCTTGAATTAATTAGGCAAAATTACCATTGATTTCAACAGTTTTAACTAACTAGGAAGTTCTGGATTGGGGCCAAAGTGTTGTGTTTTTTTACACATGCTAAGTTTATTGAGATTGTTTCAGTTACAGGGGTTACACTTAATACAATTCATCCATTTTGAAAGAGTCACTACTCTTCATATTGGGAATATCATTGAAATTTGTAGTCTCTTTCAAAATGGTAGAATATTTCCAAACAAAAAATCTTTATGCAGCAAACTGTACCACATATAACCCAAAATATGCAACATCAACATGTAGTTAACATATTAAGAGACAGGAGTAGAGTATGTTTGGCATGTTTAAACACATGGCACCCAGATTCTGAGTTGTGGCTGAGGAATGCTGTCACAGCTTTGGCGGGAAGGGGTGCAAAGGTGACTGTAAGACACCTTTGTGCTGCTGTGATCCAGGAGTCTTCTGGGCACCAGTCCAGTCAATGCCCCAACTGTTCATTCTAGAAGTTGGAGACCATAATTCCCTACTTCCAGCTGCAAGAAGAGAGTGCACTTGGAAGGTGTATGATGGTGCCATGCCACTGATGAAGGGGTATCCTTCAGTAGCTGTAATAATCCAGTGATTACGACGTTAGCCTGTGGCTGGGGAGAGCCAGATTAATTTCCTTGCTGTGCCACATACACCCTCTGATCTTGAACAAATTACTCAGGCCTTGCCTACACTGTGGGGGAGGGGAGGGAGAGTGTTTTAACATGTTAACAAGGTAGTTGTTTTCACATGTGGTCAGAGGGTGGAGTCTACGGTTTTCTTTGACCAGCTACCACATGTGAAAACTACAACTGCCTTTTACACTAGGATTTTAACTCCTGTTAAAAATACATCTTTTTTTCCTGGTGTAGGCAGGGTCTTGTCTCTTCCTCATCCGTAAGATGGAAATACTTCCCTATCTCACAGGGATTTTGTGAGATGCAGTAATGGGAGTATCTTAGAGAGAGGAGTGTAAAGTTATTTCTGTGTTCTCTAGGATCTGGACACACTCTCCAGGGCCGGCTCCAGGGGTTATGGTATGTTACCATAAACACTGTAATGAGAGTGTGTATGGTAACACCCATTGTTTCATGTTCTCTGTGTATATAAAATCTCCCCACTGTATTTTCCACTGCATGCGTCCAATGAAGTGAGCTGTAGCTCATGAAAGCTTATGCTCAAATATATTTGTTAGTCGCTAAGGTGCCACAAGTACTCCTTTTCTTTTATTTATATAGGGTCACTCTATAGCTGGTACTACTGATAGACTATCATGACGTTTTATGAAAATTACGCAAGAGTTTATCTTAACTGTATATCAGAAAAGAACAAATCCAGTAGTAAGACAGTTTCTCAAATTAAAATGTGAGTGGATGTTGTACTCAAAGAGCCCATTGCTTAAAAATTCATAAATGATGTGTTTTTTACTATTATGCATAATCTAGGGTTCCTGTATGTTTTACTTCTCATTTCTTACTGCAATCAAGCAGGCGCTGTTTGTTACATGTTGATCTAAAATATTTTCTTCTCAAGCATCCAGAAAGTAATAACTACCTTTTTCCTAGGTATTATTTTTCTCTAAATCTTATCTGAGCTTTGCTCTTTCTAAGCTATACTCAGAGGTATTTTAACAGCTATTGTGATAGACTGTATAATAGCTACAGGCATTTCTATTGTATTTTATAGTTTGGGGAAACATTTTTCCCCCATAAATTTCAAGGCCTGAAGGAACCACTGTAATCCTCTAGTCTGACCTCCTATATAACATAGGCCATAGAACTTCCTCAAAATAATTCCTAAAGCAGATCTTTTAGAAAAAACATCCAAGCTTGATTTAAAAATGGTCAGTGATGGAGAACCCACCATAACCCTTCATAAATTATTCCAATGGTTAATTTTCTCACCATTATAAGTGTATGCCTTATTTTGTAGCAATGGGATTCACTCATCCAAAGTTCTCCCTCAATTTCCCAAGGTGCTGAGATAATTGTGTGACATTGTATATACAGATTAGTGCTGCTAAATGACAGCTCAGCAGAGAATAGGACAAATTTATGTCCAGACTAGTTTGTGACACCACTGTAATTTGGGTTACATGACTGCCAGTTAACTTGAGTTAATTCACACCTTTTTCAATGCTCATCTAGACACTCCACAAGCATTTGTTCTAGGACTCCATGAGCCTTGTATAAATCACAAATATTTGTGTCTTATCAACTCTTTTAATGTTAGCATACTTTTCTGGGTCTGGTTGTTACATCAGTGAGACCTCTGTAAAGTGTTTAAGTGAACTTCTCAGGAAGCCTGGGGAAGATAAAAATGGTAAAAGTAGTTTGCCATTTTCTCTGGTTTTTAGTAGGAGGAAATCATTTAGGAAACTTAAAAACATAATCAGAGCTGTTAACTCCTTCCAGATATTTTTAAGGATCATGCAAATAGAGTGCAACATTTAGAATCTCAAGCCCAAAGTATAACAATTCACTTCTATTAAGTAGTATTTTGATCATCTTTCTGTCTGTGCCCTTCTGCAAGGTTTCTGAGGTACAAATGATAAAGGAACAGGCCACTGAAACCAAACATCATGTGCCTTAGTTCCCACCAGCCTCACATTTCAATTCTCTGTTGTTTCTCTTTTTGCTGTTCAGCATTTTACTACATTTTATAAATATATATAAATCGAAGTGTGTGTATGCACTAGTTCTCCTGTTCACTGGTCCAGGATCTAGGCTTTTTAGGATTATTCCTTTTTAATCTCCTACCTTACATTCTGAAGAGAACTCTGGGGTGTATTCTACAGTCTTTAATTGAGTAAAAAAATAATATAGTGGCTCTTCTTTGTTGAAATAATGTTCCTTCAGACACTCATGGTCTGTCCTTACTTTCATACCAACAGAAAACTCCTACTGATGCCAAAAAGAGTAACTCACTGGAATCAACAGGAGACCAGACTCATTAATGGACTCCTACACTTATCTCTCACATTTCTGTTTTTACAATAATTTCAAACTTCATCTCTTTCTTAAATGAGAAATTCTAAGTACCTATTTTCTGGTCCATTAAAGAATGCTGTGTTTTTACTACCCTTACATTTTCTAACATAATCTAAAAGAAAACCACATGATCAAAATACTGTTTCTATGTTTTCTATTGTCAACATATGCTTAAGATAAATCTTTAGTTCCATGTGCAATTCAAACCCAGATGCTGCACTCCTTTAGTTTTGAAGTTGTTAGAGTACCTTAATTATTCCACTGTCACCCGAAAAGGGGTGTTCCCTAAATGTGGTAACCAAGTTCAAGCCTACTGTCATTTCATTCATGGTTTTAGGAGACCTTGATACAATTATTACTTAGTTATTTCAGTTCTATAGTATTTCTGTAAAATAAATTCCTATTGAATAGAGAGGCACAATAGTAAAACAAAATTAGTCATCAGATTTTTTTTATTTTTATATAATAGATGACTAGTTGTTTTGATAATCTTATTGTAAAACAATGCTTTTTCATTTTTCATTATATGGGAGGTTTTTAAGAACTGGTTAGACAAACATCTGTCAAGGACAGGCTAGGTATACTCGGTCCTACCTCAGCGCAAAGGGCTGGACTAGATGACGTCTCAAGCTCCCTCCCAGTCCTACGTTTTATGATTCTGTATCATTGTCCAGTTTAACGCTGCAGTAATTTCAAATTCCATAGCCTGAGCAGTCAGAGTTAAGCATTGTTTTGAATACAATTTTATTACTTGCTGACTATAAAAATTGATAATAGTACAGAAACCTGTATTCTTCTAGGATCATAATTGGTTTAGCAGAATGGCTATGTTGCTAATCTCTCATTTCTATGTTGATTTAAATATTCCTAATAGATTTAGTGCATACAAGAGCAAAAAGAAAAACTGTACAGCCAGTGAATTAAAATGATCAAAAGATCAGTGTTATGCAAATTCTTATTCGTAAGAGCCTGAAATGAATTGGTAACTTTGCTGCGTAGGTGTTGGTAATTCAGGTTTTAAATTTTGTTCTACATAAAGGTAATGTGGGCAAAACGGTGTGACCGCTTTTGTGAATAAGCAAGCAGAATATGGCCCTGTGTAAACAGAAATAGCAAATTATGAAGACAATTATGATGTTAAATAGAAGGTAATATCTTACATTAGCAGAGGAGCTGCTGCGCTCCACTTTGGACACAGCTGCTTGATACATAGCCATTCTTTCCTTCAATGAGACAGAATCCTGGAAATCCACACTATCCGTCCAGTTAGTACTTTCTTCTGAAAATCCACTTACAGGCTTGTGACCACTAGCAATAGCTAAAAGCAAACACAATATTTTATATTAGGAGGTTTATTTTTATTATTAAGTAAGTACCTGCTTTTTAAGGCTGAAAGAAAAGAAAAAATGTCTTCAAGAACAGATTGCAAGAGTTAACAATGTTATCCACTATCTATGGCAATATTACATCAATTCCAAATTATATCGTATGAATTGCAGATAGTAAATTACGACTCTGAATCAGGCCCAAAGTGCCCAAGCCTTCTCCCAGTGAAATCAATAGGCATTTCAATGGAAACAATGATGTTTCTTATTGAAATCAATATCACTTTTTAAAAAACTCTACTAAAATAAAGACTTTTCAACAAAACACATTGTATATTTTTCTTGATAAACTAGCAAAAATATATGGTCACCAGAAAGCTTGAATATATATCCTTTTACACTATAAGCAAAACCACTATAACTCAATACATAAGTTGTAATGGGGCAAAATCTATTCTAATCAATTGGGTTGCAAGAGAGTAACTCGGAGCAGAATTTGTCTCCATTTACTGTTAATTATTTTGTCTGCACTAGAGTATTAAAACCTCACTGATAATTAACTACTTTAACCTCACTCATAATGAATGCAAAACCAAGTGAGTGTACAGCAGCTGAGCATTGTAGAAGTTTTCACTTAGACTATTACTTTTACTCTGAAAAACTGCATACAAAATGCAACACCTAAATTGCTGTTACTTCCTCAGTTTACATTGCACCCACAAAGTTGACTCATTTCCATTAAAAATGTGAATTGTCTCATCATAGCCTACTTATTAGCTCTTTCAAGCTCTTCACTTGATATTTCGTCCATATTATCTAAAGCTCTACATTAGGTGAAGACATATTCCCTTCAGTAGAAGACAGCTTACTTTGAAATTTTCACCTTAATAATTTTGCAGCTGACCAAAAAAGTCACTTTGATATGTTCATATATTAGAACACCCTACAGTAACTGATTCTTCAAGATGATGTCATCAGTGGCCTCATCTTCACTGGTTAAAAAAGGTGGGTTTTTTACCTTGGGGTAACTAACATGCCTCATTTCAGAGTAGCAGCCGTGTTAGTCTGTATTTGCAAAAAGAAAAGGAGTACTAGTGACACCTTAGAGACTAACCAATTTATTTGAGCATAAGCTTTCGTGAGCTACAGCTCACTTCATCTTATGCTCAAATAAATTGGTTAGTCTCTAAGGTGTCACTAGTACTCCTTTTCTTTTAACATGCCTAAGCTATCCCGAGGTAAAAATACAGTAAAGACAAGGCACTTTCATTTTACCATGAGGTAAACAAGGCAAAGTCAGCAGTATATGTACACCTCCACCTGGGTTGACCTCACCTAGTTTCCCTTGCAGTAAAACTAAAGTGCCTTGTCTTCACTGCACTTTTACCTTGGGGTAGCTCACGCTTGTTAGTTACACTAAGATAAAGAATGCTCCTTTTTTTAGTAGTGAAGACAAAGCCAGTGTGGATCACACTGTAGATAAGCGAGCAGTGAGTCATTTGTGTGATGGAACCGCACTGATCAAAACTAAAAGCTAAAAACAATAAGGACTTGCGCCTGCTGGAAGTTTCTACTTTCTGTATAGTCAGTATGCACCTCTTAGTATTTAAAATGGTTGGATATAGACAAAGGTTTTACAGCTTCTCTTCAACTTTATTAGGAATTTGTGCCTGCAGTACCTTACTGACTCTGATTTCTTCCTGTAGTATATCACCAGGGAAGATCTCATGTTCAAAGCAAAATTCCAGGAGGTAGAGAATAGTGCTTGATAGCACACAGTGCTGCTTTGCTATTGCTTCTGTGAACATACTGCAGCCTGACTGCATAAAATAAGCAGAATGGTTCATTTCTCTGGCACTTGTAAAGTAGTAATATTTTTCTCAGTGTAAAATCATTGCAATCCTACGCTAGAAACTGTCATGGCATATTGGCAGGTGAAATGTAGAGAACAATTAATTTAATTCAAGAGCAAGTACCAGTACATCTATCTCTTTTATTATTTCTAATTCCACATTTTCCATTATACAAAAACTGCTTTTTGAGAGTCTGTACAAATTAATAGTAAGAGACTCGTTTTAATAATAAATAGGAGTCTTAACATGCTAGCTGCAACTGGCAGTGCCTTTGTGCAAGCCAGCACATCAAAATCCAAAATTTTAAGTAGTTTAGAAACTATGGTTAAATTATCCCATGCAGATTTCTGCTCATGTTCTGAAATTTCAAAACCCCATGAGGGTCAAATTTTACTATCAGATATATTACTATAGATTAGTGGGAACTGCATGTGTGACTATTAGGGCAGAATTTTCCATTGAGTTTTTTAAGATAATTTTTAAGCAAAAATATTGAAGAAGAGTAGCCTCTAAGCTTGTGAAATATCCAAAGTAAATTTAGGTGAAATAAATGGTTAAAGGAGCTTAGTGAATCAAGTCAACATTCTCCAACAAAATAAATCTACTTAATTTTTCTTTTTGTTTTTAAATATAAAACCACCATTTGAAAACTAGACATAGATTCTAGATTTGGTTATGACACAATACCTTAATGAAGGCAGAATATTCCTGTAAATGGCAAATAAAACTGAAAGTTGCTGTGGAACAAAGTTTTGCTTTTACAATGCAGCTCAGGTACTGAATGTCAAGTCAGAGACAGATAATATGATTAATTGAAGAGAGATTTGCACTCATAATGAAAGTTAGAAAATCCAGCCACCGCAGCAGCAAAACAGCTGCAGAAATGGGCTTCCAGTAGAGAGAGAGAGAGAGAGAGCATATGGCTTTGTTTACTTTTATCTGGCTGTCGGTGCAGTTCAAGGAAAATCTGGGAAGGTGAAGACCTTCGTATATGAACATGGAGCATGTACGATACTTTCTAGAGCAAGACAAGAGGATAAAGGACTTGTAGAGAACTTTGCTTTGCCACTTAATACTCTCATTTCACTTCCTGCAATTATTTATATTTAATAAAATCATTTGATGTGCTGTTTATGGGATTTTTTTACTGTCTGACTGTAATAATGGTTTTGTTTTTTCTAAATGATCTTGGAACACTAAAACCCAAATGCCAATCATGGAGATAATCCACAAATTAGTGCTATATAGTCACGGTCATTTCCCTATTTGTCACCCCATTTACCTAATAGTATGACAGAACCCTAAACAAACAAACTCTGTGACATGTACAGTTGCTTTGGAGATGCTCACTGTAAAGGAAAATATTTCACATTTTCATATTCTGCAAAAGACGAAAATAGCGTTAGGGCATATGACTCTAAGAAAGAACCTAGTCCTTCAAATGCAATTAATCTGCAGATTTGAGTAGGACAAGAAGTCTCCCTTGTAACAAAGGATTTGTCTCTAGCTTTTCAAAAGGTATATGAATGCAATCTATTTCTTTCATTGTTGCAGGAGAAGCGATGTTATGTTATATAGAGAAGAAATGTGTATATGTGAAGAGCTTATTTTTGTATGGCACACAATAGGAAACATGTCCTCCTTCTGAGTGAATTCTTGGGGAACACACCAGCAGGGGGAGACTTTTGTATACCTATCAGAGCAAGATTCTGTGTAAATGGACAAAAAGGACATTTCATTTTCAATTACATTTCCTAGGATTTCCTTTTATTAATTGAAAGTTACCGACACACTTCTTCAGTTATTAAGGAGAGAGAGGGATTCCTTTCTGCTAGTCTTTTTACTATTTATCAGAATATAGTAGAAGAAACACACTTGACATACACATTTACACAAAAGGCCTTCCTTCTAAAATTAAAGCATTGTTTCAGTCCACAAAAGCAAGAACATCTGCTGGACATGGTGGTTATTTTTATTATGATTATTAAGCCCTATGTTATCTCACTGGCAGTGAGGCATGGTCACCATTTTTTTTTTAAATGCATACAAATACAGAAAGCCAACCTCAAAGGTAACCTAAAAGCTACTGCTACTACTGTGGCAAGGAATGCACCTGAAACTGGAATGTGTAATCCAGGCCCAAGAAAGTTAAACCAAAAACGTAAACAAAATAAATATACTTTATATTGTGCCCTGAAGACCAGAAAAGCCAGGGCCTGGTGGGACCTCTTTAGGGGTGGGGTCTTAAAAAGACCCTTCACTTAGAAAGTTCTGCCACTATTCCTACATCATTCACTCCTAGGAACTGACAAGACAGATAATGTTAAGTTCTGACTCAGGCAAAATTCCCATTGAAGTCATTGGAAGTTTTACCTCAATAATAACTTAAGAATTGGGCCATATGTTCTTAAGCAAAACCAATTATTCTGTTTTGCGCTAGTGTTTGAATGTGTACTCCTGCAAATAAAGTAGACATGAATGCACAACAGGCAAGCAAAAGTAATACCACATATATAGCACTCTACAATTTCAAAGCGCTGTACAAACATTAATCTAATATATGAGCAAAGTAGTATATTGTCATGTGTTAGCCATAACAATATGGTTGTAGTGTGAGTTTATTGCTCACATAATGCTGACTGTCTCAGTTTCTGCATGGGTTGTCCGCTATCACTCAAGTGACAGCATCTGGTTTTTTTCAAAATGCAGGACCTAGTAATCTTCCTCATTTGTTCTACTTCTGCATGTTTTAAATCTTCCTTCCAGATTTTCCATCTAACCCTCACTGAATAGCTGAGTTACATGAACACCAATTTTATGTGAGAAATTAAAAAATGGGAAGTTGAGCAATTTGTTGAGTAATTGAGTTGAGTTGAAGTTGAGTAATTTTCAGGAAGTTTGGCCTTGCATTGGTTATAATTACGTGTGGATACCGCTCTTAACATGGTAGCTCATGTTAACTACCTCCCACCTATGCTCAGAGATTCATAAGTCATTCATAGGGATGTGCTGAGGGTGGGATTTAGCCCCAAACGTACTTCACTTGAGTTGGCATATGAAGCTCCATTGCCCGCATATACGTAACTCAGTAACAGAGAATGTTGAAGCAGGAGTTTGGAGCTCCTTGGAAAAAGCAGCATAAGCATATTAGCACCAAAAATACTTTTGTTGATGTTTTTCCCGTTCCCATCAAGTCATTAAAGGAATTGCATGTGTCTGACAAGATGCCTTATAAAGGTATCTTCATGACAGTTTTCTTTCTTGTAGATAAAGATGAAGAAAATATGATGTGAGCATCTATATTTGACAGTTCAGATCTAATACAATCTCAGTGCCTGGATATTTCACTTGTTCTACTAGGGTTTTTCTGCACTGCACTGGAAAATTTGATTGAATAATGTTGAGTCCCTGTAAATAGGGCACTCAATTCCTTCAGGAAAGGGGGAATTGTAAAGGCCCAAGAATATATATATATATATCTTTTTTTAGTAAAAGTCACTGGAATCTAGCTACTAATCCCCCTACTTGTACTGCAAATAATATCAGTCCCTCCATGTCTGAGTCCCTCCATGTCTCCTTTTCCTTGGATAATGTAAGAGTGGGTATATGTACATCAAACCTGCCTTACTTTAAGAAACACATTGTCTGCGGTTACAGAAACAGCTTTCAGATGAGAGAAATTTGGGTCCAAAGTGATGCTCAGTGGCCAGAGACAACAAGTTGTGTTTTTAAAATTCCCTTGTATTTCTTTTGAACTTCTCAAAGATGGCGAGGTAATTGACTTGACCAAACGTCTTTCCCTTTTCCAGGTCTCTGCTGAATTTACTTAGAAAAGTTAAGTAGAGTACAAGAAACGTTTGTCCCTCAGAAAAATATAAACATATACATAAATTAACCTCAGAAAAGTTTACAGTGGCATAAAAGCCTTTAGAACAGATTCCCATAACAATACGCTGTCTGAAACGGTACAAATCTTTGTTTTCATTGATTTGAACTAAAATGGACTTGTTTAAGGTTTCAGTTACTATATCTCAAGGATGTGAAAAGGTTTCACATGTAAATGTTTACAGTCTTCATCATTAATGTATAACCAATATGCTTATAATCTTCACCGAAAGAAACTGAGTATGTTGAATATGATGCTGGTAAGTCAAGCAGGTGCTAAAAATGATTTTAGTACTTCTTATCCTTATCATCACTAGTTTGACCAAAATACCTCTTCATCTGAAACATACTGCACCCTTACATAGCTAAGAGAAGTGATAATCATAACAATTAATTGAAATTAGGAGCAGAGTACACAGGTTATTCTCTCCTGTAATGATCAGTTGACTTTATCTAGGGTTGATCTAGTTTTCTTAAAGTTGGTGTTATAATTTCCTCCTTTTCTTTCACTCTCGTAAGTTAACTCTGCAAGAGCAACATAATCAGACAGAGGAACTACAGGGCAAGGATTTATACTGGTTGAAGCACTCACATTACAAATAGAGAGTGGACAGATTGAAGTATTCAACCAAAGATTAATCCAATCCAAAAGGTATCAGAACCTAATACCATAAAATGCAATACAAGGTGGGAGAGAGAGAGAAAAGAAGGGACCCTGTGCATTCCGCTAGCTATTAAAGCTTACTATTCCAGTCATATACTCTCACACTACTCACATCCTGTCTTACTCATTGTGAGCATGCTTTGCCATTCAACTTTGTTGTATCAGAACATTTTCTCAGCTATTTCACCTTCTGTCATAAACATACAGCTAAGGGTAGCATAAAATCCCTCCTTTACCTGTAGTGGGTTAAGAAGCTCAAATAACCTGATTGGCACCTGACCAAAAGGACCAATAAGGGAAGAAGATCCTTTCAAATCTGTGGGGGGAGGTTTTGTTGTGTGGTCTTTTGTTCTTCTCTCCGGAACAAAGAGAGGCTAGGGCAGGAAAAACACCATCTCCTAAAACCTTACCTGAACTAAGCATCTAATATTACAAATTGTAAGTAATAGGAAGGAAATGCTTATCTTAAAAAGATTATCTTTTGTTTTATCTTGTGAATTTTCCCTATGATAAGAGGAAGGTTTATTCCTGCTTTTTTGTAACTTCAAAGTTTTGCCTAGCAGGGAATCCTTTGTGTTTTAAATCTTATTAACCTGTAAAATTACCTTCCATCCTGATTTTACAGAGGTGCTTCTTTTACTTTTTTTTTTATAATAAAGTTCTGTTTTTAAGAATCTGATTGGTTTTTAGTGTCCTAAAAACCTAAGAGTCTGGTCTGTGCTCACCTTGGTTACCTATTTGGTTGGTATATTATTCTCAAGCCTTCCCAGGAAAGGGGGTGAAGGGGCTTGGGTGTGGGGGTGGGGGATATTTTGGGGAAACGGGAACTCCAAGTGGTCCTTTTCCTGAATCTTTGTCTAACTCACTTGGTGGTGGCAGCGATACCATCCAAGGACAAGGAAGAATTTGTGCCTTGGGGAAGTTTTTAACCTAAACTGGTAGAATTAAGCTTAGAGGGTCTTTCATGTGGGTCCCCACATCTGTACCCTAGAGGAAGGGAACCCTGACACCTTCTAAGGGTTTAAGGGAGAAGACAGCCTTGCATAAATCTCTGGAAGTACAAATAACAATACATAAGAGCTTTCCATGTACTTTGGGATGGATGAAATTAGGTGATGTATCAGTCCATCAATTTTTAAGCAAAACTGCCTATTCATTTCTGTTGATCTCAGAACTGTCGGAATGACACAGTCCATGAAATGATTATAATTTAGGGTACTTATATGGCTCCCTTTACCATATAATATGAGCACCTCACGATTTCTTAATGTATTTATCCTCATAACACCCCTGTCAGGTAGGAAAGTACTACTATCCCCATTTCTACAGCTGAGAAATTGAGGCACAGAGACTGAAGTTATATCTACATGGGGTTTGATTACAGTTCATGCAGACATACCCAGGCTAGCTTTAATCTAGCAAGATAACTAGTGGAGCAATGAAGCTGTGGTATCACAAGCCATACAAGTCATCCCCGAACCATGGGTAATTACACAGGTTGCTAGTCCATGCTGAAGCTCATGCTACCATGGCTTCGTTGCTCTAGTATCTGAGCTAACTAGATTAAAGCTAGCTTGGGTATTTCTATGCGAGCTGTAATCACGCCCAGTAAATGCATATAGACATACCTTGAGTGACTTCCCTACAGTCACACAGCAGCCTGTAGCAGATCAGTGAACTCAGCCCATGTCTCCCAACTCCCAGGCAAATGCCCTAACTACTGGACCATCCTTCTTCTCAGGTCTACCATCATCTCCTTACACGTATGTACACTCATAATCACATATTGTGCAAATAGACTTAAAAAGGAGAGTCTTTTTACATTCAGCTTTTCAAATCTTATCATGCAACCTTGGTAAAACGAGTTCCAGTTAGTGGGGCAGAGTTGAAAAGAGGTACCTAGACCCTGACCTCATAAGGGTGCCCCGACTGCCTGCTGGGAGAACAGCAAAAACACATGTGCTGTAGACAGAGCAGTATTATCAGATACTGAAAGACCAAGAAACCTGCAGCCAGGTCATCCTTACATTCCAGCCCGACATGTTTACAGTATACAAACACAGCACATATGTAGGCCTGCAAATGTGATGATCTTTGAACATTTATTCTGACTACTGTGGGAATTACAGAGCATATTACTGTGCTCTTTTACATATCAATGCATACATGACACTTGTTTCTGTGTTTGTATTTAGCAGATTTAAAAATAGGGGAAACCAAGTTTCAAAGAGGTGACTCAAGTAATTATAACAGCAGGAGTCAGAAAGATTGGGAATAAAACTCCCATGACAGAATAAAAATAGAAAACAAGCTTGGAACCTGTGAGCCTCCCACAATGCAATCAAGTGCACTGCCAAAAGCCTCAGAAAGACACCACATGAGCAGGTGAAAATTAAAACTGCAAAATTGTTTGCATGAAAAGCAAAACAAGCACATTTTGGGCCTTTGGCCAGTTCTGCTTTCCGCCAGAAATGGTTCCATTATTGCAGAGCACTGAAAAGCAGTATTTGTGGATGAAAACCAAATTTTCCCAACCGTAAAGAGTGTTTTCTGCCTGGAGACAAATCATACAACACTTGAGCCTTGTAGGCCTCAAAATAAAGTAAAATCCTTGCCAATGGAGTTTTGTGGAACACCTCCTCAGACTCTACTTTGCTGGTTCACAGCTTCCCAATGGGATTGTCAATTATCCGCTGGACTCCAGAAGTGGAATTGTATCATGTTATGCTACTACATCTTCAACCACCAGCACAACAGCCTCAGCCCCTTTATTTAATAAGTTAAATCCTTACAACTTTTGTGAGGTAAGAGAGTGCTCTTCTCTGTTATACAGATGATGAAGAGATGGCAGAGGTGATGAGTGATTGCTCAAAGCCACATAGCCTTCTCTGAGCACTGAAGATGACTCTAAGTTGAGGCCACTGGACATATATTTTCATCTTAGGTCCCTAATTCCTTTGTGAGCTGGTGGCTTGTTCAGCAATGTGTTCTCAGCCAGTGATCTTAACAGCATGGAGCTGTAGTGATTACTACAGTCATCAGCTATTGGTGCTATGGACTCAGTAAACTTGTAATTCTTATGATAATTATAATGCACTACAATTGTGTCTCAGGCAACGCAGTGGGTGGCAAGCAATGCTGCCAACTCTTACGATATTTGGTGTTTTCTTGATAGCTCCTGTTCCTTCTTCTTCGTCTTCTTCTCCTCTTGTTCCTTCCACCAGAATCATAGGTTTTCCCAGTGTTGGGCACGTGATCTGGCCAAGTCCGTAGCCCTGGCAAGATCTTCCATGGTTCATGGCTCCTATACGAGCCAGCAGACCGACAGATTTTCCATCGTTTGTGTTTCACCACAGTCACATGTATCTGGTTAGTGCAATAGCCCCACTTCTGCATATTGACTTTTGATCTGCTAACTCTTGTTGGAAGGGAGTTTAAACATCTCCAGCTGGACCAATCCTGTTCTGCACCTGTGGGAAGGCATTCGGCAATGTCAGTGTGCATTTTGATGTCCTTGACAAGTATTTTGAGCCTTGTGCATCACATTTACAGTCATGTAGCCATTGGTGACACAGTTGCCAACTTTCATGAGGTAAATAAGCACCCTGACTTTCACAGTAAGCCAAAAATCAAGCTAATCCCATTTCAAAACAAGGCCAAAACAAGCCAATCCCTAAGAACCCCAAAACTCTATGTGACTAGATTCCTCCCCGGCGTGCAGTCTGGGACTGCGGTGGGCCTCCTGTGCACCCCGATTCTCTCCTGCTTTTGCCCCTGCTTGCCAGGAGCCAGTCAAAAAAAAAAAAAAAGAAGCTACAAGCAACAAGCTGTAAGCCAAAAACTAGCCAACAAGCAACTCACATGCCAATTAAACCAAAAACAAGCCCAATTTCTGTGTTTTTTCCACAGGTCTGGCATGTCTGATTGGTGATTTTTTTAAGCGGTTCTGTTGCAGTTAGGACACTTTTCCGCAATTTCAGGTGGCCAACTTCCACTGTGTGGCCATGTAGCAGAGGTGTGGTATCTTCACCCTGTCATAATTAAGGCTACGATTTAGTTATAGGTATTTTTAGTAAAAGTCATGGACAGGTCATGGGCAAAAAAAAAAAAAAAAAATTCATGGCCCGAGACCTGTCCATGACTTATATTAAAAACACCTGTGATTAAATCTTGGAGAGAGGGGGCCACTCTGGGGCTGCTGCTGTTGTGGGGGCACCCGGGGCCAGTGACACCAGCTGCCGCGGGCTGCCAGAGCAGGGGCTGCTCCAGATGGCCAGGGACCTCTGCCGGAGCAGCAGCTGGAATGGCTTTCCCGGGCCACTCCAGCAGTCGCTGGTGTGGCTGTCCTGGGGGGCCACCTGAGCAGCTGGCTCAAGAGCTGGCCTGCAGAAGTCACGGAGGTCACAGAAAGTCATGGAATCCGTGACTTCTGCGACCTCCATGATAGATATGGAGCCCTAGTCATAATTATTCCACTTTGCTTGAGACCACTCTCCTGATATCCAGTGGATCCATTCCAGGAAGGACATAAAGGCTGTTCATGTTTGTTGGTTTCAGACATCCTCTAATGTAGTGGCAGCTGTTACTCAGCACAGGGTCCAGCTTCTTTGCATCAGCCAAACTTTCTCACATCAGACATGCATATTCGGCCAACAAAGTGCTCGTGTGGAGGCTCTTAGTATTGCTGGGATGGTTTCCCATTTTGAATTTGCAGGCTTCCTAACCATGGTGTTCTGGGTGGTACGTTTGCCTCTTGTCTTCTCCACGTGTGCTCTGAAGGAAAGCGTGTGGTTAGCATTACTCCAAGGCAGACAAGATTACAGCAGTGGGCAAGTGATACCCCATTCCAAATTATGTTGTCTTTTGGCCTCACAATTCTGAAGATGGAAGAGACTCACTTGTGTTTCGGCTGGGTTAGGGAACAACTGGTTCTTTATGTAACAGACTGAGAGCCCAGACAGCATCGATGTTCGTGTAACTTCGATCTGGATGAGATCCTTGGCTTGGGCAGCAATGCATGGATCGTCAACATAGACCAAACTTCTTGAGCTGAGATGGATCAGTTGATCATTCGTGTAGATGTTGAAGAATATTGGCAAGAGTACATTCCCTTGTGGTAGGCCATTTTTCTGTTGCTGCCATCAGCTCCGCCTCCTGCTTCAATAAAGCCAACATCCACTGCTCTCTGACCACCCAGCTCTGAAGACAGTGCAGAAGTAAAGGGGGTGTCATAAATATAAAGGGAAGGGTAAACCCCTTTGAAATCCCTCCTGGCCAGGGGAAAGCTCCTCTCACCTGTAAAGGGTTAAGAAGCTAAAGGTAACCTTGCTGGCACCTGACCAAAATGACCAATGAGGAGACAAGATACTTTCAAAAGCTGGGAGGAGGGAGAGAAACAAAGGGTCTGTCTGTCTGTCTATATGCTGGTTTCTGCCGGGGATAGACCAGGAATGGAGTCTTAGAACTTTTAGTAAGTAATCTAGCTAGGTATGTGTTAGATTATGATTTCTTTAAATGGCTGAGAAAAGAATTGTGCTGAATAGAATAACTATTTCTGTGTGTGTATCTTTTCTGTAACTTAAGGTTTTGCCTAGAGGGGTTCTCTATGTTTCTGAATCTAATTACCCTGTAAGATATCTACCATCCTGATTTTACAGGGGGGATTTCTTTATTTCTATTTACTTCTATTTTTATTAAAAGTCTTCTTGTAAGAAACTGAATGCTTTTTCATTGTTCTCAGATCCAAGGGTTTGGGTCTGTGGTCACCTATGCAAATTGGTGAGGCTTTTTTATCCAACATTTCCCAGGAAAGGGGGGGTGCAAGTGTTGGGAGGATTGTTCATTGTTCTTAAGATCCAAGGGTCTGGGTCTGTAGTCACCTAGGCAAATTGGTGAGGCTTTTTACCAAACCTTGTCCAGGAAGTGGGGTGCAAGGTTTTGGGAAGTATTTTGGGGGGAAAGACACGTCCAAACAGCTCTTCCCCAGTAACCAGTATCAGTTTGGTGGTGGTAGCGGCCAATCCAAGGACAACGGGTGGAATATTTTGTACCTTGGGGAAGTTTTGACCTAAGCTGGTAAAGATAAGCTTAGGAGGTTTTTCAAGCAGGTCCCCACATCTGTACCCTAGAGTTCAGAGTGGGGGAGGAACCTTGACAGGGGGCAATATCATGGCCCACCTAAAATAACATTGTGACCCCCATGCAAGTTCCTTTTGGGTCAAGACCCCCAATTTAAGAAACGCTGGTCTCCTCCGTGAAAACTGTTTAGACTAGGGAAAAAATCACAAAAAAGACCAGATATCATGTTGGGGTGGAAAGGGGAAAGAGCAGATTTCATGGTGCATGACGCGTTTTTCATGGCCATGAATTTGGTAGGGCTCTAAACACGAGCTCTTCCCCCACAAGTCTGTGGACCCAGCCTGGGAGGCTCATTACCAGAGGCACTGTAGCCATTGCCCTAGAGGCTTACTGATGACGGGCTGAGCACTCACAAGTGCATCTGCAGTCAACAGGAATTGCTGGTGCTCTACAACTCCCAGAATCAAACTCATTTTCCCACTTTATGTACCACCCCGTTTAGTCTTGTTGGATTTGTGTACATTAGGTTTAAAAAGCAGTCTCAACAATACAGTGACATGTAAAACAGGATGATCCCCTCCATTTGGAGGCAACTGAACTTTCCTGAATCAGTTCGGTCTATCTCCAATTACAACATCTGTATTTAAAGCTAGGACTCCCATGCTGTTTATCCTTCTTAAACATGTAACCACCAACTTTAGATCAGTCCTCACAGACAGCCTGAGCATGTGCATAATCCTATCATGGTGATGCCACCCTGTCTGTGACTAGCACAGCAATCTCCAAAAATAGCCCCTTTAAGGATTATTTTTATTGTAGGTCACATTTTCACCTTGAGCAATTTGTAATTTTTTTTAATGTTTGAGCAATTTGACATACCTGAGCTTGTGATTTAACAGGCAACTGCAATATTTCCTGCATAAAATTAGCAAAAAACTTGACACCATGAGTCCTTTAAGCTACTTCCAAAAACATTTCAGTGAAAATTGTATCTATCCAGTGACAAGACATTGTAAGAGAAGAGCTCGTGTAACATGGAAGATAAACAGATAGTGCATACCAGAGTTAAAAAATAAGTCTCCCCTTTTATTTCAAGATTTAATTATTTCCTTTTCTCCGAACACTTCTATTTTTAAAAGCTGTGAAAAACAAAATGAAAAAAAAAAAAACTGTGGGGGTGGGGTGGGGGAGCAGTTATTTCTGTAGGGATAAAGAACGGCCTGTATGAAGGTGATGCTGTGAAAGCCCTGCAGTAATATTTGGTTGTTCGATTCAAGTGGTTTTCAACTTGTGGTCCGTGGACCCCTTGGGGTCCACACATCCATTTGAAATTTTTTAGGGGTCAGTACATGAAAAAAAGTTTGAGTACCACTGTTCTATTCCAAATGTAAAGATAAGAACAAAATTAAATGTTTTTTCAATACTGTATTTAGTGGAGTGCAGTTACTGACATTACCAGACTCAAAGCATGTGACCTCCGACAGTCAGACTTACTTCACTGCCTCAGGCTGCATATTCTTAGTCACACAAGTAATCCTTACTCTAATGCCAATCCCACTAGGTACTGAAATAAAGCAATATTTTTCTTTGTCATCTTATTTTTGTTTCCTCCAAAATTCCTGGAAGTTATTCAATCTAATTTACTGGCCAGTCTTAGCTTTTTCAGAGGCATATTCGTATAGAGTCTCAGTTTACATTTAATTTAATTGGCTGTGAAGAGGTTATTAGGAAAGCAAATTGCATAAGTTATTAACCATTTCCGTGTCAGATGTTATATACAGATGGGTTAAATGGCACCACTGATTTGGAAGAAATATGAAAACATATAGCCTAAAACATTCGGATCTAGATGCCTAACGTTAGGTTCCCCAGCCCATGTTTAAACAGCTGAATAAGTGACCTGATTTTTATAGGTGCTGAGCATCCCGTTGATGTAAGCAACCAAGTTTGTAAAATTTTGGTCCCAGTGTAGAGGCATTCAGTACATCCTGAGGGCATTGAAGGAGTTAAGTAAGTATTAAAAATAAATTCCTGGATTAGGTTTATAAGGACAAAATGCAATTATTTACTCTGGAATTCTGCTGAGAAATTATTTGCTTCGGGTCTAGAAGAAGACAAATTACAATTTAATTAAACTTCAGAGTACAACGTGAATGCTCTCATGAGGAAAAGAAAAAACAAAAAAGAAAAGCAATACAGTCACAATTAAGTTCTGTTCCCCTGCAGATTGTTCAGTCTTAAATCACAGCGCAATACTATTAATAAATACCCTCCTAGTCTATATAAATTATATCTGAACATACATCTTAACTATCAGCATGTCTATTTTTACACACAGACAGCCATGGTAATGCTCTTTAAATACTTGATGTAGTAAAGCACCTGCATGTGTGCATGTCAGTTTTGAATGCCCCTGTGGAGTCTGTTACTCAATGCAGCACGATTAGGGGCTATGATCTAACTGAAATAGCAAGTCCTGACTAATATGAACAGCTCTTCACCTTAGAATGATGTAAATAAACTGTTAGAAGAAAACAGCTACTTAATATGTAAGACTAAGGAAAAATATAAACCCAGATATGCCACAGTGAAAAAGGGATTAGTTTCAATATTTGATATCAATGATGTTGAAACAGTGTTTCAAAAAGTTATAATAATTATGACGCACAAAGTATTACACATGTGCTATTTAAGCACTGATATTTTTATCCTAACTAAATCACATTGGCCCTCTGAAAAGTATTAAGCAATACTTGGAAAAGTTATTGATTTTATATTAAAATTTGCATGCCGAAACCCATTATAATGTTTCGATTGTCTCATGCTTGGGGATGGTTTCAAACACATATATTGTATGTATACTTTGTCACTTAGCAAATGCAATACTTGCAAAGAAAATATTTTTCCATTAAACCTTGCAAAATAAATTGTGTGTTCCTATTGTGTGATTTTAAAGTAATGAATAATTACTCTTTTTTTTTGTTTGCACTGAGTTGGTCCCAGGAATATTAGAGACATGGTGGCTTGAAGAAGAGCTCTATGTAGTATGAAAGCTTGTTTTTTTCACCAACAGAAGTTGGTCCAATATTACTTCACTCACCTTTCCTTCACTTTATATTTGTGACTTAAGCAATCCAGTTATAAATCTTAAATCATTCTAACTTCCAATATCTAAATACCCAGATCATAGCTATCCTTAATTGTCATATGCCAACATCTCAAAAGATTTGTTTTACAAACATATGTATAAAATAGTAAATGACATCTATAAATGTAAATCTATTATTTTAGATAAAAGAATATGTTCCCATTGTTAAGGTTATTACAGTTGTAATAGTTAGACCTAACATAGCCAACTGACAACAATTATCTTAGAGTGTTAAACATACATCTTAAAGCAACTTGGAGATCCCACTGTATTTTAGCTATTTATTCAAGATATAGCTATTCTTTATGTGCTTCTCGCCATGAAATCACATTTTATTTATTATATAAGTAATACAATACACTTACATGCAAAATACATGAAATCCAGATCCTGAAACACATTTTTGCTTGTCCTCATAGGGACGTTCCATACACTCTAACACAAGTGTTAGGACCTGAATTGCTTTCATTGTGCTGAGCATTTCTCATTCAAAATAAACTTGATTTATAAGTTATAGACTTACTATATTTTAGGTACATGTTAGAGCGCAACAATGAATCAGATCACATTTTGCATGCAATTCATTTATGCTTTTTCATCCTTTGCTAATGAAAGTTACCCAGTTTGCCATCATTATCCTGAGAAATCAGCTGTTTCTTTTCACTGGTTACATGGGGTCGAAGTTATATCACACTATACATAAAATACTATCTGAACACTAGACTGCACTTACCTTTGCTACCATTCAGAGTGCATCAACATGAGTTACAGAACTGCAGTTCTCTTTATAAAGGAAAGCTTTACGTCCTCTCCTAGCCAATTTTTGTTCTTGCTTTTTTGTAAGACAAAGTTCCCAGTCCCCTGAAATATACAGTCTAGTGGAGACCAGCTCCACTGAAGCACACACCTCTCCCTTCTGTCAAGCAAGAAGGTGGGGACAGCTGTTTTTATTTTAGCCCCACATGTAAAAGATGGAACTTGGTGCCTATTTTTAGGGGCTGAGGCCTGTATAGCCTGTGCCTGAGTCAACTACTTGTTGTAGAAACCTGTTTGTAAAGGCACTATTACCGTGTGCTTTTGTCATATGTATGGATAGCGTAAACACTTGTTCAATCAATCAAACTTTCTCCTACCTAAGTTACCATCACAGGCTAACTTCTGATTCTTGAGATCTTTTCAATAAGACACTGGATGCCCTCTGTAGCTTTAGACTGCAAGTGCTGTTTATAAGCTCTTTGTATAGCATAACTTGAAACTCTTGGTGTTATTTTAAGACCTTAAATGCTGTAACTTTGTTTGCCCCTTTCTTTCAATCACAAACTGTATTTGTCGAGAAAAGAAACGTTGCTCGCCGGATAGGAGCTGCTGATTCTTTCTGGGTTAATTTTATATTTCTTTGGCAATATTTTGTCAGAAAAGCCAACTGAAGTGTGCTACTTCTGCCAGGAAGAAGCTGTGAAATCTCTGCTCTTTCCAGTGTAATTTACATGGGGCCCACATAATGAAATACTGCATATGTCTTATGCCTCTTATTTTTACATAGGCCTTAGTGGCCCTCTCAGAGAATTCATTATTTTCTTGTTAATCAGAACTATATACTGTCAATTGTACAGAATAGACAAACACAGGTTGGCAAAGGCTATCACACATAAAAGGGGAGTGGAGAATTCCAGCTTTCTCCCATTTTTCCGAAGAACTAACTAAATTAGTTATTGCAGATTAAGATCCACATGTTTTTATTATAGGCCACATGAGCATCAGTTCAACTGCTGCTCACTGACAACAATGACAGCTGAAGATGCTCAGCTATCGAGTGGTTGTAAATGTTTCATCAACACTTTTTTCACTTGGGGAATTTTTTTTCAAATAAGATATATAAGTTAGAAGTTATGAAGTGCAGAAAATTTACAATGGAATCTGAAGACATCAGGGGGAAAAAATCCATGGCTGGCAGCAGTAAGAAAAAAAGAGTTTCATTGTTTTTTCCCCCAGTGTATTAGGAACAAAAGAAATCCTAGCAACAGCATAGACTCATTATTAGATGGATATGGTAAAATTGTTCATAATGATGCAGAAGTGCAATATTCAATCAATATTTTTGTTCTGTATTTGGAAAAAAGCAGGATGATGTACTAATTTCATGAGGATGATGAAGTACTTACAGTCTATTATTAATTAAGGAGTATGTTAGATAGGGTAACCAGACAGCAAATGTGAAAAATCGAGACAGGGTAGGGGGTAATAGGAGCCTATATAAAAAAAAGACCCAAAAATCGGGACTGTCCCTATAGAATTGGGACATCTGGTCACCCTAATGTTAGACAACTTCTATGAGGGATAAACATTTTAAAATAAGCTGCACCCAAGAGTTCTAGCAGAGTTGACTAAGGAGATCTTGCTCTCAACCATCTGTTATAGTTCACACTCACCACCCGATAACACCCTTTCATTGGGGCATGACAGACCTTGCAGAGGTCTCCAGCATTCCCCATAAACTTTCTGCCTCTCTTCACAATTCAGCCCTCTGGCTGAGAAGTGTCTAGCTCAGATCCCTTTTAGTATAACTAAAGGTCAAACTAATATTCAAAGTATCTAAACAAATCAGCTCTTCCTCTAAGCTCTGTCTTCAATATTCTTTCTCAGCTACTCCGGACTCTTCTCCCTCAGCTCAGCTCACCTCAGACTGAGACCTCTGTTCTCCTACAGACTCTCGGTCAGGTCCCTTCACAGGAGTCTCTCTGCTCCCTGTCGTTCCTCTGGTCAGGATGAACTCTCTCCCTTTTATGAGGTCAACAGGTTCATTAAGTTACCCTCTGATGCCTCTTAGCCCTGCTCCTCTGGCTGAGAAGCAGCTAATTATGACACAGATGTAATGGATGTAAGTAAATGACTCTTAACACTTTCTATCCTGTGATGGGGTCTCATTCAATCTCGCCATCCTGAAAGAGTTGCCAAAATTAATTTATGGCATGCTGATGTTAATTTTTAATAAATCTTGCAATATCAAGAAAATTCCAGAACACCGGAAGAGTGTCAATAATGCATCAATGTTCAAAAAGGGCAAGCAAGATGACCCAAATAACTATAGGCCAGTTAGTCTATATCCATCCCAGGAAAAATAATGAAAAACTGATTCAATTGATAAAAAATTATAGAATAGGAATATGATTAATCCCAGTCCACATGGTTTTATGGAAATAGGTTTTATCAAACAACCATGATTTCACTCTTTAATGAGATAACAAGTTTGGGTGCGAAAAGCAATTGTGTAGCTGTAATAAACTTAGATTTTTATAATGCATGTGACTTAATACCGCACAACATTCTGCTTAAAAAACAGCATTGTACAATATCAATAAAGCACTCGTTAAATGGATTAAGAACTGACTAAATGACAGATCTGAAAAATAGTTGTTAATGGGGACTCATTGAATAGGGGGTGTTTTCTAGTGGGGTTCTATAGGGATTGGTACTATGCCTGTTCCTAATAAACATTTTCATTAGAGATCTGGAAGTAAATGTAAATTCACTGTTAATAAAATTTGTAGAGGACACAAAGATTGGCAGAGTGATAAATAATTATGAGGACAGGGGAGTAGTACAGAGCTCAGTAAGCTGGGCCCATTCAAACAAAATACATTTTGTCATCTTACTAAGCTGGTCTAATTAAAAAAACATTTTAATTCAGCCAAATGCAAAGTTATACAGCTAAAAATAAGGAACGAAGGCCATACCCACAGTATGGGGAACTGTATCCTGGAAAGCAGTGACTCTGAAAAGGATGGTGGAAAAGTAACTGAACATGAGCTCCCACTGCAATGCTGTGGCAAAAAGAGCTAAAGAGATGCTTGCATATATAGACAGGGGAGTACTGAGTAGAAGTATGGAGATGATTTACTACATCCAGTTCTGATGTCCACATTTTAAAAAGGATGTTGAAAAACTGGAGAAAATTCCAGAGCTAGAGAAAATGATTTACATGAGAGACTTTAACAGCTCAATCTGTTTAGCTTATTGAAAAGAAGATGGGAACTCTGGGACTTGGAGTCAAACTAAAAAACTGCCCATAATTCCTCTCCTTTATCCCATCATTCATTTGGCTTTTGAAATCTAGCACCATTTTGAAAGCACTCTCAGGCAACGTGGGGGAAACTGGGAAAGACTGTGATCCTCACAGTGATTAATATAAACAGATTGCTGCAAGCATAGCATTGCTGCAAGCATAGCATAGCATAAAGTCATGCAGTGACTTTATAACCAGGGTAATAAAAGCACCTCACACGTTCTTGTTAACTGCTGGAAATGGCCCACCTTGATTATCACTACAAAAGGTTTTCTTCCCACTCGCCGCCCCCAACCCCGCTCTCCTGCTGGTAATAGCTCATCTTAAGTGATCACTCTCCTTACAGCGTGTATGATAACACCCATTTTTTCATGTTCAGTGTGTATATAAATCTCCTCATTGTATTTTCCACTGAATGCATCCGATGAAGTGAGCTGTAGCTCACGAAAGCTTATGCTCAAATAAATTGGTTAGTCTCTAAGGTGCCACAAGTACTCCTTTTCTTTTTACCTAAGAAAGAGGAGGCTGAAACTTCTAGATCTTTTCCTGAAGCAGCTTTACCAAGTGGACTGCCATTTTGGGGTTCAGCCAACTAACAGTGACAAGTGGGACAGGACAATGCTGCAGACCTGGATTTCAGCACAGGGCCATGCTGAAGCACAAGACATGTCTGCTTAATAATGAGGAGTATTACACATGAGTATGTGAACTTCCCATGAGCTGGAATCACAAAGGACAACACCTGACTGCACACCAGCATTTAAACGAGGAAATATCATCCAGACAGGATGATCCTGGGACAGTAGAGGGAACACAAGTAAACAGACAGACTGACTCTGGTACAAGCAAAGTAGTGTGAATAGGAGGATTTGGCAGGCGCAAAACAGTATTTTGAGATGAGGATTCATCCACACCTATTTTGATGCAGGTAAACTTATCCCATATCTCAGTAAATCCACTTCCAAAGGTGTTTAATAAACGTTAAAGCGTCAGATGATTCACAACAAAAAGTTTAGTTTGTACATGCAAGGTACCTTATCGTGAAATACCTCACATTAACTCACAACACATTTCAAGAATCTCTAGATTTGAGGGGTTTATCTGTACTGAACATACAAAACTTTGGAGGCCCAATCATCATTGGAAATGAGACTGCCACATTTCCAAAGGAACTTCTGAACCGTTCCTGCAAAATTTGCAAGTGCAACTGATTTCACACACGGGGTGCTAATTTTCATGTACATATGTGTGTGCTTGCATGCATAAATTAGCACTTGTAAGTTTTGTGTGTGCAATATACACTAGTTAATTTCACATGAAAAATTCAGGAAGATCTCAAAAAGCAAGAAAAGATTACATCTACATGAATGTGAGAGGAAGAGCTAAAAATATTGAGTAAAGTCAGCAAATTACAGATGATCATAGATCTCTGATAGGGGACAGACCACAGGCCTCAGCCTTACATCTTTTTGTCAAGAAAGCCCACCCCAAGCAGTAGACTGCAGCACCGTATGAAGAAACATAACAAAGTCAGACAAACAGAAGATAAATTTGTCAAATGTAGAACTTAAGCTTTGCAAGATAAAAGTACTAAAGGATACTCCTATCTCCTGTAAAAATAAATATCAGACAGGATTAATTTAAATATCATTCTGAGTTTACTTGCAAACATGACAACAAGCAGGTACTGACTCCAGACTGACATCAACTCTCCAAATGCTTGTCAGATTAAAATACGGACAGTTTAGAATGTATCCCTCTGTACTGAATTACTAACTCAAATATCCCAAATTCAGATATTAAGCCTGATTCTTCTCTCACTTACACCTGTGTAAATCAGGAACAACTTCACTGAAATTAAATGGTACAAAACCAGCATAAGTGAGATGAGAATCAGGCCCATTGACAGTAAAACTACATTCATCAAATTATTTTAACCCAAAAGATTACAACATCGTAAAAAAAACTGTCAGACAAAGGATCATATTCTTTATTAAAGAGCAAAACTTAGCCCTATCTCTTCCTTTCTTGCAGACCATCAGGCTATTTTGCTTACCATTTTAAGTCATTTTAAAGATTCTGAATCAGTTTGCTATTTATCCTGTTGCAAAACAAGTTCTCCTCACACAGGATACAGCCCACTAGTTTACAATTAACCAAGTTTGTTTCAACTAATTAACAATTCTCAATATCATTTAAGTTGTCTGAATCAGTGTATATTATGAGCCATTTTGAAATGTAAATCGCTGCAAACTGGAGGCTGTCCAGACTACCTGCAAGAAAAGTGAGCATTTTCCTTTCCAAGCTTTACAGGGCCAGATTTTCAAACAGTAATAAATAAAAGTTAAATAAATACATATTTATTTATGTAAGTTGTATTAAATAAACATATGAAAATAAAAGTTAAATAAATACATATTTATTTATGTAAGTTGTATTACATGTGCAACTGTGTACACCTCTTTTAAATCATCAAAAACCATTATTACATGCTCAAATCAAAAAGAAAACGTATGTTACTATGAACTTCATAAGTATGGTTCAGTAACAAGCTGCAACATAATTACAGGTTGCATTCTTATGCCATCTCCTTACCTTCGATGCTCATCTAACATTAGCAGAAACATAAACTCTGAATCTTGTTTAGCATTATTTTCTCATATCAACTGGTTTAGCATACATGCTTTAAACTCTACAGTGACACCCAATAAAACCAGTGTTCTCACGAAGCACTGCAGTGGTGGCATGACAAGCTACTTTAATTAATTTAATGCATTCTACTTCTAAATACTTCAGGAAAACACTTAGGGTTATTTTACTTGTTTCTTTTATTAATTTTCCTTAATGCAAAAACCCATTTCAATTCACATTGTACTAAATGTTTTCCATTTTCTGTGAGGTAGAAAATGAATGGAACACGTAGGTTTCTTTCAGTGACATAGTAAGAAAACACCCTTTTGTTCTGCAGAGTATTGCTGTATTGTCTGATATACAGCCTGATCATAAAGTCTTTACAGTCAAAACTAATCCCTAGAGTTAGTTCAATGGGAGTTTGGGCTGCATTTAGACTGCAAAATCAGACCCTAAGTGTAGAATAGTATATGATTTATAGTATAGTATTTATTCTATTCATAACTGGTCAAATCTTCGAGTCCTTACTCATTCTACAGTCTGTCAGACCTCCAGCTGACTTTAATGATGGATAGGAAGAAGATATCCATCTTGATTTTTTTTAAATCTGTCAGCTGTCTTTTTTACAGTTGACCAAAGAGGTGTGGTTGACACTGTTGCAGATGCAAGCAGGAGGTGGTATTCATTTTGAGTGCCTCTGCTTCTGTCTTTGTGATAGATCCCAGAAGGTAGTTTGGGGCACTTCCTTTGGGCAGTTTCTCATCTTGCCAACCTTCCTGTTAATATGTATATAAGGTCACTAGGGGGTTAAAGAGAGAAACGTTGGCTATATCAGCACTTTTGTAATACAGGTTTGCACTTTAAGGGGTTTGTTAGGTCCTATGGTGCTTCTAAGGTTACAGCTGCAGCTAAGAGCACTTTTTTCTATATGTGCCTGGTGAATCCTGTGACCTCTTCCCTTAGATGCAGATCTTGATACCATTAGCAAGCCTTTGTTACCTCAAGACTAATATATACTGTTGTAGTGGGTTTTACGTGGGGCTACATCTTGAGGCCATCTGGAAACTAATGTAGCTAATGTAGAATGTGACTGTCCACATACTAAGCAGAGTTTCATGGCAAAAGCATGTAAGATCAGTGCTTCATGGTCTGCACTGTCTTCTCTAATTCCCAGTTGGAGTTTAAGAGCGCAGTTTTATTCTGAAAAGTGACAATATAAAAATGGCACTTTCTTCCTCAGATATGCTCCCTGGGGGATTCAGAATCCTATCTACTGAACATAGAGGCTTTAGTGACAAAAATAACTTTTTACTGCTTTTTACTCTCATCAGGTCCACAGAGCCAACCCATCTATGAGAGCATGAGCTGTATTCTATTTCTTTGTCTGCACTATTTACATAACTGTTTACTGAGTTTGTCGGTTATATCTGTGAAAGAAATGAGATTGCATAAAGGGTGGAATCTGACCTTCCAAATCCTTATTATAAGTATGGCTGTTGATTAATCGCAGTTAACTCATGCGATTAAATAAAAAAAATTAATTGTGATTTAAAAAATTATTGCACTGTTAAACAATAGAATACCAATTTAAATTTATTAAATATTTCTGGGTGTTTTTCTACATTTTCAAATATGTCGATTTCAATTACTACAGAATACAAAGTGTACAGTGCTTACTTTATATTATTTTTTATTACAAATACTTGCACTGTTAAAATGTTAAACAAAAAAATAGTATTTTTAAATTAACCTCATACAAGTACTGTAGTGCAATCCCTATTATGAAAGTGCAACGTACAAATGTAGTTCATTTTGTTACATAACTGCACTCAAGAATAAAACAATGTAAAACTTTAGAGCCTACAAGTCCACTCAGTCCTACTTCTTGTTCAGCCAATTGCTAAGAGGAACAAGTTTGTTTCCATTTATGGAAGATAATGCTGCCCACTTCTTAATTACAATGTCACCTGAAACTGAGAATAGGCATTTGCATGGCACTGTAGTAGCTGGTGTTGCAAGATATTTACGTGCTAGAGGCCAGTGCCAGATAGCCAGCTGCGCTAAAGATTCATATGCCTCTTCATGCTTCGGCCATTGGTCCTGAGGACATGCTTTCATGCTGATGACACTCATTAAAAAAATATTGTGTTCATTAATTTAGTGACTGAACTCCTTGGGGGAGAATTGTATGTCCCCTGTTCTGTTTTACCCGCATTCTGCCATATGTTTCATGTTATCACAGTCTCGGATGATGACCCAGCACATGTTGTCCATTTTAAGAACACTTTCAATGCAAATTTGACAAAATGCAAAGAAGATACCAATATGAAATTTGTAAAGATAGCTACAACACTCGACCCAAAATTTAAGAATCTCAAATGCCTTCCAAAATCTGAGAGGGACAAGGTGTGGAACATGCTTTCAGAAGTCTTAAAAAAGCAACACTCTGATGCAGAAACTACAGAACCCGAACCATCAAAAAAGAGAATCAACCTTCTGCTGGTAGCATCTGACTCAGATGAAGAAAATGAACATGCGTTGGTCCGCTCTGCTTTGGATCGTTATTGAGCAGAACCTGTCATCAGCCTGGACGCATGTCCTCTGGAATGGTGATTGAAGGTGTAAACAAAGTGTAAACAAGAAGCAGGCCGCATTATTTTCTGCAAATGTACACAAATTGATTGTCTGAGTGATTACCTGAACAAGAAGTAGGACTGAGAGGACTTGCAGGCTCTAAAATTTTACATTGTTTTATTTTTGAATACAGGTTTCTTTGTACATAAATCTATATTTGTAAGTTCAACTTTCATGATAAAGAGATTGCACTACAGTACTTGTATTAGGTGAATTGAAAAATACTATTTCTTTTGTTTAACATTTCTACAGGGCAAATATTTGTAATAAAAATAAATATAAAGTGAGCACTGTACACTTTGTATTCTGTGTTGTAATTTAAATCAATATATTTGAAAATGTAGAAAACATCCAAAAATATTTACATAAATGGTATTCCATTATTGTTTAATAGTGCAATTTAATCGCATGATTAATCACGATTATTTTGTTAATCACTTGACAGCCTAATTATAAGTAATGATGCCCAACAAAGAAAAAAACCTTGACACTCAACCCAAGCTAAATTTTCAAGACTTACCACTTAAAGAAAATAGCTTCCATTTGTTAAATAAACTACAACTTGTTTTGGAATCAATGAAAGATAGTGAATATGGAATTTCACTATACTGTGTTTACAGCGCCATTTTTCAGAATCGACCTCACTTTAAGGTATTGGCTTTACCTTATGAAGTTGTAAATGGATTGAGTCCTGATTATTGAAGGGTATGTCTTCACTACCAACGTTAAAGCGTTGCCGTGTAGTCCCACTGTAAAAAACCCACCCCCAGGAGGGGAGTAGCTACCCACCCCCAAGAGAGGAGTAGGTCTCAGCAGTAGTGCACTGTCTACAGTGACACTTTACAGCACTGAATGTGTTTTTTCACACCCCTGAGCAAGAAAGTTTCAGCACTGTAAAGTGCCAGTGTAGACAAGGCCTGAGAGACTGCGGCTGTGTTTACACTGCCATTTTTGAGTGCTAAAACTTTAGTCGTTAGTGTGAAAAAACACTCCCATGAGCAACAAAAGTGTTAGCGCTGAAAAGCGCCAGTACAGACAGCGCTTTATCAGTGGGAGCCGCGCTCGTTCAGGGTGGTTAATTTTTATTCCTGGAAGAACCACGGCAGCGCTGTAACTCAGGCAGTGTAGGCATACCCTGCCTCTCTCGAAGATACTACAGCAGTTGCAGTCAGCAGAGGCATTTGAGGAAGCACCTCAGTAGTTTAAAGAGTAAGCAACTGATGGCAGGGTGTTTCCAGAAAGAAGTCCTCACCTCTGGAAATCACCCTTCTCTGTGGTCTGCCAGAGTCCAAATCTGTAAATCTTCTGGGCACACTAGGAGGCTCATCTGGGGATTTTGGGAAGGGAGTGGGTTTAATGCTAGAGAGTTGTGATAAATATTATGGTTTTAATTGTGATGGTTGGCAAGCATTTTTATGCTGTTCAATGGGTGGCCTATCTCATTATATATGTAAGGTGAAATTCTGAACACACTAAAGTCAATAGGAGCTTTGCCACAGACTTCAGTGGACCCAGAATTTCATCCCTTGTGTCTTACCTGAATTCTGTTTTCATGTTCTACAATACAAATTTGTAAAAGCACCTGGAAGACTGACAAATTGAATCAAAAGAAAGAAATAGGTCCATAGTGAGGATTTAATGCCTCAAAGGTGTCATTAAAAAAATCAATCCTTTCTTCTTAACTATAACATGGAGAACAAAACTATATGAAACCAAATAAATGGATTCTTTTGAGTCACTAAAACTAAAAAAAGTCAATTTTTTTTTAAACAGAAAAAAAGTTTTAGCTTTATGATATAATGGCTGGGTAATAAATTCCTGAAATATAGGCATACAATGTCATAACACTCTTAACAATATGATTTAAATGTTCAATTCCATCTAAGACCAAGTGAAAAAATTGATTTTTAGCAAGTAGTGTCTCATCTTTTATATTATCCTATGATGTCATTTTACTTAATAATCTGCATTACAACTTAACTGGGCTCAAACTGGGTTGACAAACTAACCATTATAAATGTTAGGGTACCTCTTACATCATTCCAGGGTGCAGATTTATGAGCTGCCTTGGAGAAAACATTTAATGAGTAGCCCTTTAATAGCATATTTCTCAGAATAGTAATCTTCCATCAGCTAAAGATTCCAGACAGCCTCCAAATGCAGCTTTGGAATCTGCTCTGACTCAGTGACTATAACGGTTAAGTTGAAGTGCACATAGGCTCAAGTTCACACAAGTATCAGATTTTGTTCCTTTTGTTCTTTATTCAAGATGCTTCGTTTCATCATGATTTGCTTAAATATAGCTTTTCTCTTCAGGGAAATTGATCAAAATTGATCTCACCACTGGATATTTAATTGAGGGGGATACATAGAACCAGCCACATGAACTCCATTTCATCTGTTCTTTTGTATTTTCAGTACTAGTGACAATGCTTTTGGTAGGCTGGTTCCAGTTGTTTGTTTAAACATCACATTCAACTGCAGTATTAGAGTTGTACAATAATAATACAAAGCACTCAAACGGTACTATTCACCCACAGTGTCACAGGTCAGGGCAACTGCAACTGTATTTCCTGTTTATGATCCAGCAAGGGCATCCATTCTTATGTTTCCAGCTCTCCAGCCATCGTCTCTTTTGGACAGAAACAAATGTCTCTCTCCCTCCTTACCTGAGTTTTTCCAGGTTGCACAGCTCCCTGTCTACTCTGTGAATTTCCCAGCAAAGTCAGACTGCTTGAGCAGGCCTACTTTTTCTCCTCAGTGATGGTAGACAGTGTAACTGCTACAGTTAAGTTATCACACAGATCTTTCTCAGCAAGCACATGTATACTTCAGGTGAAAACATTACAGAGAAAACATATTAAAACAATAGAAGAACCTACACGCATGCTAATAAGCTTACCAGACAACACCCCAACTCCACTAAGGGCTCTGGCCGGTTAACAGTCCTTCACACCCCCAATTAAGGGTTTTTCTGTGGTTACCAGTTCAGAACCGCTTCGACTCAAAACAAGTACCCTCCTGAATCTGAGAGTCACTCCTTTATCCAGCTTGGGTCTTTGAAGGGACGGTAAATAGGTAATCAGCCAGACAATGGGTCTCTCTCTGAGGATGGATCCAGAGGTGGATAATTTGCATTCTCCTCCTCCCAAGTATTTTCTAGGAATCCCACTTAATTTTCTTTGTCTGGCACATTGTCTCAAAGAGTCCTTTAAAGCTTATAACTCTTGCCAGGGTTTACATTAGCCATGTCTTCTCCTTAAAGAAGTTATATACCATTCCACAATAATACATAAACATTTGCATTCTTTGTACAAATACAACTCCTCAAATACATAAACTTAATTCAGTATGGTTTATTTCAGGAAACTGCCATCTCTGTCACACAAAGATCACAATATTTTACAAGGGTGAGTATGAATTCCTATTCCCACTTTACTGAAGTGGAAACGGAGGAAGAGTGGTTAAGGGACTTGCCCAAGACCACACACCAAGGCAATGGCAAATCTCCTAATTCACTGAACCACACTGCAGCCTGTATTTAGGAAGATGGGATCAGCAACGATGATGTTAGGGCGTTAGTTAATTGACAAAACAGAGGAAAAGGAGATGGCCATGCTACAGGGTGCACAGACCTCTCGCATGGACTAACATGAACAGGCTGAGAGATAAAAAGGTGTTGCCACCATCTCCACCTATTTAACAGTTCTTAATGTTCCCTTCTTCAGTACCGAGGTTGAAGCTAATTTTATTTATGCTGACATTTACGGTGCTTTGTTCTTCATCAACCCACATGCATTATAATGTAGGTAGTTGCTCAGGGTGACACTGGCTTAAATGCTTCAGGGTCTCTGTAAGTGGAGATGATCCCCAGTTGGCTGATTATCAAAGGGAACGTATACTGTTCAAAAAAGATTCAGACCAAGTTTACATCAGCCTTTGCCTGTGTAAGCTCTAACACAGGCCTCTAGTGGCAGAACACCTACCAGGAATAGGTTTTCCTAACCAAGATTCTGGATTGGACCCTCCTCAGGAACAAATTTTGAAACATTTCAGATCCAAATCCAGATCCAAACTTCCCAGCTCTGGTTTATCTCTATCATGAACCCGAACCAAAATCTGAGTATGAACTACCCTGAATTTGGGAAAAGTTTGAATACAAATCTTGATCTCAATCCAAATTTAACACCTCACACCCATCTCCATTTTAAATTATATAGATGTATTTTATGCTCATAATAGTAAGGGATTAATAGCAGCAGTGTAATATAACCATAACCTGCAAGTCACAACAACTTTGCTGTTCTAGTACTGGACCTCTCTCTTTAGCAACCATTGGGCCAAATTGTATAATATTGTCCTGATATCACGTGAAAATCTGGGGATGAGGTTGAGACCATCAAAGTAATTTTCAGATGCGTTCTGAACCAGGATTTGCCATGAACTCTCCAGAACTGATGCATTAATATACTTTATCATCTAAGTCCTGATCCAAAGGTTCTTATCCCATTTGCTAGTCGCTCCAATTGTCTCATTATTACTGTATGTGTGGAACAGAGAGCTTAATTTGGTTCCTGGGTGTCATATGGAATTGGTCTCCTCTGTACTGAATATGTATTACACTAAACCGTGGTTAAAGAAGTATCATTGCGGGAAGCGAGGAGATAGGATATATTGTTTTTTTTTATTTCTTTATTGATAGGGTCAACTTGAGTAGCAAGCTGAAGGTCTGGGCAATTTACACACAGAGAGAAGTGCAATGGGGCTTTATTATTATTATTATTATTATTAATTATTATTTTTAACAAACACATTGCTAACTCCATATTACCAAAATGTACAATCCAGTTATTGCCTCTTCAGAAACGATTAATGGTGTCTGTATTTTTAGCAAAGTACTGTATTCTGTGGCTCTGTCATTATTGAAAATTATGGTAACAGTGCAATCTCAGGCATATGAGCTATTAACATTTTAATGACATTTACAAAACAATTAATAAATCAAAATGATATAACATATTCCTAAAAACTGTGACACAATTCTGTCATATTTTATCCTAAAATCATTAAACACATTTAGGGTAATCATCTGAAAAAGAAAAGATGGAAACCCTTTTTTTTTTTTTACAATTGATAAACACATCTAATTCTTTTCTTATGTGCAGCTTTGATTATACAACTACGATTCTCCTTTGTCACTTTGATGATCAAGTGCATTGTTCTATGCAATGCACTTTTTTTCTATTGTAACAGCACTATCTTTGGGGGAAAACAGAGAGAGTTATGTGTGTTGAGGTCTTTTTTGCAATAGTGCTAATAACCTATTTCACATAGCTACTTTACAAAGAAAATCCCAACGTGAAAAATTAAAGGGATGTCAACTAAATTTATGTTTTAGTGCAGCCTATGCCATTTTCTTAAAAACAAAACCATATACTGTATCATCAGTTTTGTTTTACTTTTTAAACAAACACACACACATATTCTTTACCTTACTTGTTCAGTACAAGGTACAAAAGCAAGGAATCAGATCAAAGCGTTAGCTAACCTTCAGAGCTGTTGTTCTGACCATTTTCAGATGACATCTTGTCAAAAAATGTTTTCCCACCTTTCGCGTCTGAATCTTTCACAGAAATGATGGAATGGCTCCCAGGCTGATTTTTGTATGTTGGTGAATGCAAACTTCTCTCAATTTCTACTTCCTGTTAGAAGACATTAAGGGGATGTGTGTTCAAAGCTATCAGTAGGAAACAGATGTGGTTTTCTGGGGGAGGAGGGTGTGAGGAGGCGTGGAGTGGGGAGGGGGGCAAGGGGATTCCATTTCATGAGTGATGTTTTCCAGTATGTTACAGGGTAAATCTCTTATAACTTTGCAGAGAGTTACAAATGCATGGCTGCTGCTTAGTTTACATTTCAACAAATGGTAATGCCTGGCAATAGCTTGCCGTTCTCATTTGGTGTTTCTTTCATGGTTCCCCCGCACCCGCTCCTCCCCAAGAAAGAGAAACCGCGGTGATAAGTGTCACAATAAAAGACACCAATTGCTCACATAAGATGTATATTTGTTCAAAGAAAAGTGGACAAACGGAATTTCATTAATTGGTATGTAACATATATAAACATTAAAAGATGGGTCAGAGCAGACGTACGCAGTGTGTGTCTTAGTCAACAATTTGATTTTTAATATAATGTTAACCCTGTTATGATATTTCAAATGCATTTTATTAATCACAATGGACCATCGTTCCACCTTTACAGTTACTACAGTTATCACCACAAAAAACGTCTACAGTACTTTGAAACAAAATGAGTGAATAGTTTCTAAACCAAAACTACAGTGTCACTGAATTGGATGCTTTGGCATGCTGTTTGTTCCCCCACGTGATGTGCCACTTAGTACAGACCTGTTCACCATCTTGGGCACATTGGATCTAAAGCTTTGGACAAAGCCTTTAAATTAAGTAAGTGAGCCGAGACGGCTCCAGCAGTAAAAATTTACTTTATATTTCAAGGGAATAGGCTGACAGATCCCTGTAAACTGAGAGTATAAAGAGGGTACATTTTCCAAACAACTATAAAGCAGAGACATGACAAACAAGTTACTTATGACATTTACTGCTTTTTAAATATACTGTAACTAGAGCTATGTGAAAATGGAATATAACAGCTCATAGCTTTTCAAATACTCTTATTACAGTATATAACTTCCTATATTATATTTTCTCATATCTGTCATCTTAAAAGACAAAGCTCTTTTGATAAACGTCTATTCGGCAAATTTTGTGGCGAGAATATAAATTAGAGCAAGAATTACTCAACACTTTTTCAGTGTTGTGAAATATTTGAACACACTTAATCACAACATTTAAAGAAATAAAATTTGTTGCTGGTACCTTCCACTCTTTGTAGTATTATTTTATTATCTAAGAGTGTTTACAGAACGCTCAGTGACAAATTACAAGGTGAAACACTCATACATATAAAAGCTTGTATATTGCAGAGTGCTGTTCAAAAGATGTGGTGCCTGATTTTCAGACAGCACCTCCATTTTTGTATCATAATGAACTCTAGGTACAAAATTATGGACACAGTTGTCAACAGAAACAAAATTGCTCCTCTGAAAATGCAGGCATGGCTGAGACCTATCTTAGAACCAACCCATTAAGACTAATAAAGTGGAAATGTTGGGGGAGGGGAGGAGTAGGGTGGCCAGATGTCCCGATTTTATAGGGACAGTCCCAATATTCAGGGCTTTGTCTTATATAGGTGCCTATTTCCTCCCATCCTGATTCTTCATGCTTGCTATCTGGTCACCCTGGGGGATGAAAAGCACTTCACAACAATCATATGCCTTTTTGCATCTATAAGAGTCATGCTAACTAATCTGATAGGTGGGTGAGTAGCAATGGAGCAGGAACTCTACTAACCAAGTTCACATCAGAATGTTGAGCTTATCCATACCATTATTTTCTAAGCAAAAAGCCAAGTTCATGAAGAATCCATCCACTGGTGGTATTTAGGTCCTTAGAATCATAGAATCATAGAATATAAGGGTTGGAAGGGACCCCAGAAGGTCATCTAGTCCAACCCCCTGCTCGAAGCAGGACCAATTCCCAGTTAAATCATCCCAGCCAGGGCTTTGTCAAGCCTGACCTTAAAAACCTCTAAGGAAGGAGATTCTACCACCTCCCTAGGTAACGCATTCCAGTGTTTCACCACCCTCTTAGTGAAAAAGTTTTTCCTAATATCCAATCTAAACCTCCCCCACTGAAGCTTGAGACCATTACTCCTCGTTCTGTCATCTGCTACCATTGAGAACAGTCTAGAGCCATCCTCTTTGGAACCCCCTTTCAGGTAGTTGAAAGCAGCTATCAAATCCCCCCTCATTCTTCTCTTCTGCAGGCTAAACAATCCCAGCTCCCTCAGCCTCTCCTCATAACTCATGTGTTCCAGACCCCTAATTATTTTTGTTGCCCTTCGCTGGACTCTCTCCAATTTATCCACATCCTTCTTGAAGTGTGGGGCCCAAAACTGGACACAGTACTCCAGATGAGGCCTCACCAATGTCGAATAGAGGGGAACGATCACGTCCCTCGATCTGCTCGCTATGCCCCTACTTATACATCCCAAAATGCCATTGGCCTTCTTGGCAACAAGGGCACACTGCTGACTCATATCCAGCTTCTCGTCCACTGTCACCCCTAGGTCCTTTTCCGCAGAACTGCTGCCTAGCCATTCGGTCCCTAGTCTGTAGCTGTGCATTGGGTTCTTCCGTCCTAAGTGCAGGACCCTGCACTTATCCTTATTGAACCTCATCAGATTTCTTTTGGCCCAATCCTCCAATTTGTCTAGGTCCTTCTGTATCCTATCCCTCCCCTCCAGCGTATCTACCACTCCTCCCAGTTTAGTATCATCCGCAAATTTGCTGAGAGTGCAATCCACACCATCCTCCAGATCATTTATGAAGATATTGAACAAAACCGGCCCCAGGACCGACCCTTGGGGCACTCCACTTGATACCGGCTGCCAACTAGACATGGAGCCATTGATAACTACCCGTTGAGCCCGACAATCTAGCCAGCTTTCTACCCACCTTATAGTGCATTCTTCCAGCCCATACTTCCTTAACTTGCTGACAAGAATACTGTGGGAGACCGTGTCAAAAGCTTTGCTAAAGTCAAGAAACAATACATCCACTGCTTTCCCTTCATCCACAGAACCAGTAATCTCATCATAAAAGGCGATTAGATTAGTCAGGCATGACCTTCCCTTGGTGAATCCATGCTGGCTGTTCCTGATCACTTTCCTCTCATGCAAGTGCTTCAGGATTGATTCTTTGAGGACCTGCTCCATGATTTTTCCAGGGACTGAGGTGAGGCTGACTGGCCTGTAGTTCCCAGGATCCTCCTTCTTCCCTTTTTTAAAGAAAACTCCTGTTGGTAGCTTTGGAAGTCCTAGTGGTTTTATCAAGTCAGGTTGGTCTATCAATATGCCTTGCTGTCCCTAGTTCTATTAGGGCCTGATTCTCAAGTATGCCAAGACTGCTTCACAACTCTTCAGCAATGCAAAGGAGCCTTAAAATGAACATAAATTACATTTACACACATCTTAAGGGCCCTTTACATTGCCAAAGTCAGGTACTGTGGCTTTAGTGTAAATGAGAATCAGGCCCTTACACTCTATTTTCATTTGATTCATCTTTGAACCTAGAAGAGTACTGTACTGGACTTGATTGATCTGAAAACCTGCAATGTAATCCCTGATGAGATGAAGGTACTTACTGCTACTGTATGTCGTACATTTGCACAGTTAATTTTCCTTATTTGGAAAGAAAATACTATACATCTTTAAAGCACAGAATAAGATCTTGTAATTTGCTAAAAACTTTTTCATTTTCTTCAACAGGGCCCTGAAGTATTTCATTGTTACATTGGTTTTGTACTCCAGACAATTTTTGTCTTTATTTTTATGCAAATAAGGCAACGGTGAGCTCTCAGAATCATATGAGCTTATCTAAAATGGCTAAATAGGACATGTTTTAGAACAAAAACCAGCTGACAAGGCCACAAAGAAAAAGACAAATTAACATTTAAAAACAGGCGTGTGTGTATGTGTGATATATATACACACACATAGATATAATTTGATTTCAGATGTATTTCAGGTAAATCAGTGATGGGCTTTTAAAAGTCTTTAATCAGAATCAGATGGGAGTACATAAAAGTGATAGTTTAGTTCAATATCATCTTTAGGTACCAGGAAGATTTAAAACCCTTGAAAAACTCACAGTGCTAAAATATAAAAAATAAAATTAAAAAAGTATGATTTTTTTAAGTGACCCATGACCTGGAGGCAGAGTTCAGGCAATGACCACTCCCATACTGGCATTGTTATTCCAAAACAAAGTATCTGGTATGGAGGTAAATTATACAGTGTAAAAACTCGCGGAGTAGAGGGGAAAGATAGCATCATATAAAGAGGCAGGGAATCAAGGGGGTCTACTTTTTAAAAAAAAAACATAAATGACACATTTTTTCAGCATATCAGAATGAGTGGTGACTGAGCAAGTTTTCAGGGCACCCAAATGAGAAGCCTATATATAGATCTAGGTCTTTCTCTTGCTTTAATAGTATTGTGGTGTGACATTCTATACCTTGGGGGAGTGTCCTGTAATCCCCATATTCCTCATTTTTATATAATCGTGATCTTACATATAAAGCATGCCTTGTAAGGTATCAGGGCAAAGGTTATGACCTGCTGAATGTCATCTCTCTCTCCATATATGTTTAATATTAATGCATATGAAGTTATGAGAATTGTATTGTATGGTTGTCACTAAAACATGCTGTAAGTTGGGGAATCAGCCAGATATTAGCTCCACAGAGGCAACAGTAAGGAAAAGTAACCAGCACTCGGGTGTGGTGTTAAACAACCCATCAACAAGGGAGCTACAATTCAATGACTCACCTGTATGAGGTGGAATTGCTCAACCAGGGGAATCGCTCAACCTTGCCTGGAGACTCATGCCCACCCAGACATGCCTGGACTTGTGTTTTCCAAGCACATGGACTGAGGGTATAAAACCGAACATAGGGGGCCCACGCTTGGCCTTCCTCCTTCACCCTCCTACGCTGCAAAAAACAAGGACACTCTGAAGACTGCAAATGAGGAGATTGGCCCAGATTTCAAGGGTGAAATCTGTGTACTATGAACTGCAAATCCAGTGGGGAAAGAAAAATTGCTTAATCTAGATGTTGCCCAGTCTAATAGGGTTGAGAGTTTAGACTGCGTGATTATATATATATATATATATTTAGATTCATAGATATTTAGGTCAGAAGGGACCATTATGATCATCTAGTCTGACCTCCTGCACAATGCAGGCCACAGAATTTCACCCACCACTCCTGCAAAAAACTTCTCACCTATGTCTGAGCTATTGAAGTCCTCAAATCATGGTTTAAAGACTTCAAGGAGCAGAGAATCCTCTAGCAAGTGACCCGTGCCCCATGCTACAAAGGAAGGCGAAAAACCTCCAGGGCCTCTTCCAATCTGCCCTGGAGGAAAATTCCTTCCCGACCCCAAATATGGTGATCAGCTAAACCCTGAGCATATGGGCAAGATTCACCAGCCAGAAACTACAGAAAATTCTTTCCTGGGTAACTCAGATCCCACCCCATCTAATATCCCATCACAGGCCATTGGGCCTATTTACCATGAATATTTAATTACCAAAATCATGTTATCCCATCATACCATCTCCTCCATAAACTTACTGAGTTTAATCTTAAAGCCAGATAGTTCTTTTGCCCCCACTGCTTCCCTTGGAAGGCTATTCCAAAACTTCACTCCTCTGATGGTTAGAAACCTTCGTCTAATTTCAAGTCTAAACTTCCTGGTGGCCAGTTTATATCCATTTGTTCTTGTGTCCACATTGGTACTGAGCTTAAATAATTCCTCTCCCTCTCCGGTATTTATCCCTCTGATATATTTATAGAGAGCAATCATATCTCCCCTCAACCTTCTTTTAGTTAGGCTAAACAAGCCAACCTCCTTGAGTCTCTTTTCATAAGACAAGTTTTCCATTCCTTGGATCATCCTAGTAGCCCTTCTCTGTACCTGTTCCAGTTTGAATTCATTTGAATTATTTATTTTATTTTATTTTGGTAACTAAATCTGACATTTTGTCTATCACTTAATATCACTTAAAATCTATCTTTTGTAGTCAATAAATGTGTTTTACTGTTTATCTTTACCAGTGAGTTTGTGTGAAGTGTGTGGGAAATCTGCTCAGATTTTGCAAAGGTTGGTGTATATCCACTTTCCACTGATGAAGTGGTGAACCAATTAATACATTTGCACTACTCATCTTGAGCAATGAAAATGGTATATTCCCAAGGTACAGTACTGGGAGCTGGTGGGTTTTGGCTCTGGTGCCTTTCTCTGTTTGATTCATGAATGGCTCTGGAAGCATTCATGCAATATAGCTGGGCATGGGGCTCCACATGCTGTTTTGCTGAGTGGTAACAGCAGCTGGAGGGGATTGCTGCTGGTCACTAGCAAGGCATTGTTAGAGACAGCCCAGGCTGGAGAGATAAAGGAGCACAGTGGCCCCACAGTTCCAGGCTGCACCCTGGGGAGCCCATCACTCATGGTTGATATTACTTCCTTAAAATGCTCATCAATATTGCTCTGTGAGCTAGGGTCAGATTTTCATAGGCATTAAGGACCCACAACTGGGGCCAGATTTTCAAAATAGCTGAGCTGCCACTTAGGTGCCAAAACAAGTAACCAGACTTTCAGAAGACCTCATCAGTCAGGGTTCTCAGCACTTTTAACAATCTGGCCATTAGTGTCACACTCAGTGTTCCCTCTAATTTTTCCCACCCATGTGTGGAATGAATTTTGTTATGTGCACCAATACAGAAGTGATGTGTGACACATCACCTTCATATTGGTGCACATAACAAAATTCATGTGGCAGGGTAGAGCCAAGGGGTTTGAACTGGGAGAGGGGGCTCAGGGCTGGGGCAGAGGGTCGGGGTGCGGAGGGATGAGGGCTCTGCCTGGGGATGTGGGCTCTGGGGGGGGCGGGATGAGGTGCTCAGGGCTGGGGCAGCGGGTTGTGGTGCATGGTGGGTAAGGACTCCGGCTGGGGGTGCAGGCTCTGGGGTGCGGCCAGGGATGAGGGGTTTGGGGTGCAAGCTGCCCCGCGGCTACAGTAGGGAGAGAGAACTCCTCGGAGCTCTCTCTCCCCACAGTAGCACCTGGACTTGGGGGGGAGAGGTGCCGCTCCCCAGTGCGGTAGCTCCAGGGCTGGGGCCCCAGGATAGACACCGCTCCCCTGAGCGCGGTAGGTCTGGGTCAGAGCTGGGTTGGGGCTAGGGGAGGAGCGCCTCTCCCCCCGTTGTGGCAGGGATGGGCCGGGCTTAGTTGGAGCGGGGGGAGGGGTGTCTCTACCTCAGCTGCGGCAGGGCCGGGTCTGGGCTGGGGCCGGCAAGGAGAGGAATTTTTCCCCGCTGCAGCCTGAGCACCTGTGATGTACTTAATAGACTGCTGCATGGCCGTGCAGTTTAGAGTGAATTTAGATCACAATGGGAGCTTCTGGGTGTTGAGTAATTTTGAACCTCTGCCCCCTGGTGTTTGTGGGTGTGGAGCTCTTGAAAATCTGGCCCCATGCACTTTTGGACATCAGGCTTTTAATGTCAAATAAGAATCTGTGGTTTTAAGTGAATGATGAAGTTCCAAGTTTCTGGGACCAAGAGTTCTGTGTGTATAATATGTTACAGGAAGCTTATCTCATAAAGTGATTGTGTTGCAGCAAGTTAACGAGATGGCAGTCAATCAAGCCTGAGGTGCACATGGAGAAAGATGGTCCTCTGAGGAGCTCTGCATGGAGCCACGGTGGTCACTGTTTGGTTCAAGAAGTGTCTTAAGTTCATGTTAATTAACTAAAACAGTTCTATATTCTGAGAATGAGATACTCAACATGTTTGGGAGGGAGTTGTGTTTAAAAGGGCATACTTTAAAAAAGAAAAAACTGTATATTTTCTTTAAAAAAAGAAAAGGAGTACTTGTGGCACCTTAGAGGCTAACCAATTTATTTGAGCATAAGCTTTCGTGAGCTACAGCTCACTTCATCGGATGCATACTGTGGAAAGTTTAGAAGATCTTATTATATATACACAAAGAATGAAAAAATACCTCCTCCCACCCCACTCTCCTGCTGGTAATAGCTTATCTAAAGTGATCACTCTCCTTACAATGTGTATGATAATCAAATGGCCCAACTTGATATTTTAAAGAAGGAATTGCATATATCAGGGCAGTGGGCTGATAGACATATATTGGGGCATTCCTGATAAAAGCAGTGGAAAAGGTTTTAAAATCTTGGGGTCCTACATGTCATCTAATTCTTAGCCTCAGCAATGGCACCTTGACATAGAATCCAAGATGATGAGACAGTTAAGGAGCAGAGGGGCTAGAAATGGGCTGGATTCATTGTTTCCACTCAGAAGGTATAAAGTATTTGACTAGGAATGAAAATTTCAGTACAATCTGAAGATAAAAACAGAATCCACAAGGAACCAATCTTCCTGGCAAAACACAGAAACAATGATAGCTTGTTGTGTGGATCAAGGGGAGCATCGCGACCCTAGATTAGTACAATTGACAAAAGCCAAGGAAAATAAGTGCTGTAGTTGCTCACTAGGAATAATCCAAAGGAGTAATATGGCAGCTCTGTGGAGGGGTAAAAGTCAAACTACCTCTTTATCAGCCTAAAACCCACCCTTAATTCTGCCCCCTCAGGCCATCTATCAGGCATCAGAGCAAGGGGTATTTCTGAAGGCCAACTTTCAGTCAAAATGCATGAAGGCTCTTTATGATATCAAAAGTGAAATACAGTCTAGGTCATTTAGTGAATCCAGTTGCCAAAGTAGGACAGCTTCTCAGAGTACATTTTTTAGTTTTTTTCTCCAGTCTAATTTTAAAAGTTCCAAATAATAAAGATGCTACCATTACCTGAGGGAGACTTCTACAACCAATCATTGCCTGGTCAGCCTTATTAAACAGCGTTTTGAATTACATCAAACAAACAGAAGTTTATATATATATATATATATACACACACACATACTGACTTATCAGAACTGTCTTGTAACTTTATTTAGTTCTTATGATAAAGTTGGCTGACATCTTGAAGAGAAAATTCCACAGGAACTGTGGTACTAATTAGCACCATATTATTATATATAGAAGCCTTCCGATGATTTAAATGTCCTGTGTTCTTGTGCAACCGAATTGCAAATTATTAGACAAAACACTCTAAGGCAAGTAAATTAGTGAAATGCTGAGATTCGGTTATATTAAATAAAAATACAGCTAAGTTTCTATATATTGTCTTATTTTGCTCATGAAACCCAATAGCAGTAAATGATTAAAAAAAATAAGAATGTATATTAAAATAAAAGACACAGAAACAACATTAAGATTCTTAATCTAAATCAACAACAGCAATGAACTTCCGCATAAAGGTAATTTCTAAAATAGTCATTGTACTTCAGAGATTTTTTTATGGTGGTCACCAAGACCCTGTTCCGACAAAGAAATTAAGCTTCCCTGCTGTGATAAATGAAGGGGGGGAGGGAGTAGCTCCCTTTTATGGACAGCCAGCCAGCCAGTTAGCTATAAAATTGCTCTTAGTTGCTGTTCTAATTGCTCTACCTGTAAAGGGTTAAAAAGTCTCACTGCTAAGTACAGGTAAAAGGAAGTGAGTGGGCACCTGGCCAAAAGAGCCAGTGGGAAGACTAGAACTTTTTTAAAATTGAAAAATGACTCCCCTTTTGTCTGTCTGTTGTTGTTCTCCCGGGGAGAGGTAGACAGAGCAGCTATGCTGTAAGAAGCTTGGGCCAGATATGAAAAAAATCATCCTTATCATACCTAGAAACTACTAATTTAAAACCCCAGATATGTAAGTAGATCAGGAAATGTTTAGGAAGATGCGATTATGTTTATCCCTTTTATTCACTTATGGATTCCTTTGTGCTAACCCCAGGTGTTTTTGTTTTGCTTGTAACCTTCAAACTGGACCTCAAGAAAGCTATTCTTGGTGCTTAATCCTTGTATTTGCTCTTTTAAAATCTAGCAATAGCCTGAGTTCCCAGAGAGGGGACATGATTTTTTTTATTTAGCTGGTGGCAACAGTTGATTTCTTTTTTTCTTTCTTTCTTAGCTCTTTCCCGGGGTGTGTGTGTGAGAAAGGGCATAAGGGTACCCCACAGAAAGGAATTCCCAAGTGAGCCTTCCTGGTCCCTCAAAGGTAGGGTGACCAGACAGAAAGTGTGAAAAATCGGGACGGAGGTGGGGGGGGGAGGGGGAACAGGTGCCTATATAAGACAAAGCCCCAAATATCAGGACTGTCCCTATAAAATCAGGACATCTGGACACCCTACTCAAAGGAGTTCTGCACTTGGGTGGTGGCAGCATCTACCCATCCAAGGTCAGAGAAAAGCTGTAACCTTGGGAGTTTAATACAAACCTGGAGTGGCAAGTATTAATTTTTAGAGTCCTTGCAGGCCCCCATCTTCTACACTCAAAGTGCCAGAGTGGGGAATCAGCCTTGACACTAGCAATGCTGGATTGGGGCTCATTATATTTTGTGGTGTGTGACCTCAAAGCCCCTGTTGACTTTTCTCTTTTTATGGCCTTAATTTTAGGTGCATATGCTAATTTGTTTTGTGCCCAATGCTTTTTGTGTGATAGGCTTATGAAATGTAAACAATACAGTAAACATTTTCAATTCTTGTATGAAGTTAAGTACGGTACTACAGGAATCTGATCATTTACTTTCAATTTTGACCAACCTTTTCTGCTAGCTTCCAACAGGAACTTAACATAATCAATAACAAAGAAATCAAACAAGAAATAAACTTTCACAGAGAAAAGAAAGAATGGAAAAGGAATTGTATACTATATCAAGATACTATTTTTCTAATTACATGGCATGTAACCTAGTTTTACTTATTGTGTGTTATCCAAATGGAAAACAAAGGGCATGTTTAAGCATTCCAGATCTAAAGAAAATCTCCCAATCTGTCTTTGTTCTGTATTTTACTAAGCTCTTTGGAGAAAGGACTCCGGTACTACAGTACTTCATAAATCTGTAGCACTACAGTACACAAGTAAAATGTGAACAGCATTAACCTTAGATGACCAAACCCTGAAGTCTTTATTGTAAGTTATCACAAGCCCATTTACTGATAACACACACACTCAAAAAACCCACCCTGCTGGTTGGGTGGGCTTTTTTTGTTTTTTTTGCAAATTTGAAATTTGAAACTATCGTAACTGCTTCTCTCCCAATTAGGACTAAATCCTTTTAAAATCAGATGAAATATTAGATGGTTACATTGGTTTAAGATGCAATAGTTGAACTTTCAAATGTATTGCATTCATTATATTATTTTTGCTTTTCTCTTGTTCAAATATAGGACATCTTTTTGCTATCTTTACTTAGCATTACCTTAATGTGTGAGCAGTCCTATTCTACGCATAGTGAGAGTACACTTATAAAGTTTGCATATGATACCAAACTGGGAGGGGTTGCAAGTGCTTTTGAGGATAGGATTATAATTCAAAATAATCTGGACAAACTGGAGAAATGGTCTGAAGTAAAAAGGATGAAATTAAATAAGGACAAATGCAAAGTATTCCACTTAAGAAGGAAAAATCAGTTACATACATACAAAATGGGAAATGACTGCATAGGAAGGCAGTATTCTGGAAAGGGATCTGGGGGTCATAGTGGACCACAAGCTAAATATGAGTCAGCAGTGTAACACTGTTGCAAAAAAAGCTAACATAATTCTGGGATGTGTTAGCAGGAGTGTTGTAAGCAAGACATGAGAAGTAATTCTTTCGCTCTACTCCGTGCTGATTGGGCCTCAGCTGGAGTAGTGTCCAGTTCTGGGTGCCACATTTCAGGAAAGATGTGGACATGTTGGAGAAAGTCCAGATATTAAAGGTCTAGAAAACATGACCTATGTGGGAAGATTGAAAAAATATGCTTTGTTTATTCTGGACAAGAGAAGACTGAGAGGGGACATGATAAGCGTTTTCAAGTATATAAAAGGTTGTTACAAGGAGGAGGGAGAAAAATTGTTCTTCTTAACCTGTGGGGATAGGACAAGAAACAATGGGCTAAATTGCAGCAAGAGAGGTTTAGGTTGGCCATTAGGAAAAACTCCCTGTTGTGGTGGTTGAGCTCTGGAATAAATTGTGTGTGTGTGTGGGGAGCAGGGAATGTTGCAGAATAACTGCAGATATGTTTTCTCTATTGTTGCACAGACATTTGGGGAGATTATTAATGGAATTGTTTGTAAAATATAATTAAACTGTGGTGCAGTATTATTTCTCCATCAGATGTTCAAACTGACTTCTCCTCATCTTCATAGTTGATTTTATATTTTTTTCATTACATTGCACAATTAATTATCCACAGCCATATTTTCTGTAAGGGCCCTACCACACAAATCAAGTTCCCACCTCTTCCTCAATGGAGGGACACTGTGCAGTGAATTTGGTATGATTCCTATGTACAGTGAGGACTGGATTTGAGGCAGAGGAAGTGCATGCTCAGCACAGCATGGAGCCCTGTTTTATAGAAGCCTCTTATGTAGCAGTATGCCAGTTATCTGACAATGCCCAGCTCTTCTTATTCCCTCTACCTTCCACAGAGAGGCCACATAAGGGCACTCTCTAGGCTACTTAAGTCCAATGTCTCAAGTTAATTCTGTGGAACAGCTGCAATGCCGCTTCTTAGCCGGGGAGGATTCCTCCCCCTGCCCCATTGCACATTTCTCCAGAAGGTAGCTGAGGCACTGGGACCTGGATTTGACCCTCAGAGAATATTTACTGTTGTGCGGAAAGTTACTGAAATATATTACAGTTGCCATAAACACCCTTTTAATCGGGACAACCTTAACCAAGAGGACTGCTTTATTGGGATGTCTCCCCAGATAACTCATTAGCCTAATGACAGCGACTAGTAAAGACAGCTGCTTAATTAGGATAGAATTAGCATAAATTCCCCTTAATGAGAGAGCACTGGGCTAGTGCCAAGTGGTGCTTAATTAAGTGCTAAATAGGTATGTAATTCTTACAAAAGTTCCCAAGTAAAAATTAAAAGTGGAAAAAATAAAGATAAAATGCAGGAAGTATCATTTTTTATTCTTTGTTATTTAGTGCACTGCTTTATTTCACGTTAAGCTCATTGTGATTCTGTATATGTGTCCGTGCAAAATGTTATCTTTTACTGGGGACAGCTGCTTAAGTAGAACAATGACTGTTCAAATAAGCTGACTCTGTTCTACTTTTTGGACCACGATTTGTTGAGAGCTAGCTCGCTAGCTATGACAGAAAACCTAAGTGCAGATATATAGAGCAGCCATGATATCACATACACGACTGGGACAGTTACTTTCTGATAACTAGACTTGGCAGAATTTGATTTTTATTTTTTTAATAATTTTGATGGATAATAGCAATGTTTATTTTTAAGCATTTTTTTTTCAATTTTTACTGATTTAGATTTTCAGAGTTGTGGGAAATTATGTCTGACCCTCTCCAATAATTATTTAATGACAGTAGATATTGAGAGCAAAAAGTTAAAAGTATCTAAATGGAGCTCCTGGTCCAGCTCCGCTAACACCAGCATTACAAACCCTTTCATATACATTATAGTAGGACTCTAATAAGTTCTCAAGCAGCATTTCTCTTACTTTGCCTATCTGTAAATTTTGGATTATTATTGATGGAAATACTTTTCATCGGTTAGTGTGTGTATAGTGAAATAAATGTTTACAAGCATTTACCAATTAATAATCTAATCCTTCCAAGGTTACTGCTAACATACTATTCAGTATCCTCTGGATGCTTTAAAGAATAAAGCATATGAATGCCAAATTTCAAAGATATATAGTCATCATATTCAGAATAAAAGATTCCCATTTTATTAGCCTACTCAGTGACTATGCTTTCCTTTATATAGTGGATTTTTTGTTGATGATCTAGTCTTGTGCTAATCTAAAGGTCAGTAAACCAGAATACAAGGAGCTTTAAATAGAAGAGAACTATTTACCAAATTACTGTTGTCTTTCCTGCATGCACTGAATTATCTTAGATCAGGAGAGAAGGGAAGACCTGGTGTCACTATATTGATGAGACTGTAAGCAACAGTTCTTAATGTACAAAACATTTAATCGTTTTAATTGCCTTTGAAGATACGGTTGAAGATACTTCCGAAAAAGTCTACAGACCTACCCTACTGCAAGCAGGATTTAGAGCTTAAACCAAAAAGACGTCTCCGGAGATGACCATCAGCAGTGATACTAATAAATAGAAGCACTAGAAGCCTTTCCAACACAAATACATTTGTAAATTTAAAAAAAATTCCTAGTCAGATATGCCTTATCCTGTTTTTATAGTACCTCAGAAAGTACAAGCCAAAAAGTCGTATTTTTCTACACATCTAGAGACTATTCTGGTTGAAACACCACACCCTTGTATCTGTCTTCCTGTTTCCCTATGCATTCTGTTCTATTACATGGTGATTCAGGCCAATACTCTGTATAGGAAGACCATTATTTTGAATTGCATTGTAGCACTGGAGTGGTTACAGGCTCACAAAAGGGTTTCTGTAAAACTTGGGAAATGAAAAATGTGGGGATTTCATTCTAAATACAGCAATTAAGAAAACCTACTGTAGTTTATATAATGCTCAAAGCACACAACGGTGTCATGGTACCCTTCATTTACAGCTACAAGATCCAGGAACTGGTCACTCTGTAGCTTCTTCACTGTAACAACAATAAAGAACCTCACTCCCTTTACACCCTTGTGCAGGGACAATGAACAACTATAATGCTTGTACTCCCTGAGTGTTAATAATTGTTCCTGCCTAATACTTTGGTAATACTAGGATCATGTGGTGGGAAGACCACGGCACACCCCACCATGCTGCACCCTTCCCAAAAGTGATCCATTGGAATACACAATTGGCTGTCCCCAGTGCTGCCCACCCCAAGCATTCAAAAATCAGGAGTCTGCCCCCCCCAAAATCATGACATTGACTTGAAAAATCATGGGATTTTAAAATAATAAATGTGGTGTCCTTTTTATTTGCTTTCTGGTATTGGAATTCTTAGGGTTCACATTTTCAGGCTTTTCTCCATAGCCACAAAGCTAGAAACTTTTTTTTAAAAAAAGAAAGGTGAGATTCTCAGGTACTAAATGGATTCCAGCAGCTGCTGCTAAAAGAAAAACATCAAATGTTCACAAAGTTTGCAACACTCTCTCTCTGCCCTGCAGGAGTTATTGTGCTTGCATGAAACTTAATAGCTTCTGGAGTTCCCACTCTGGAGATTGGATTGCTTCCACTCCCACGGTGAGGTGTGGCTTAATGCGTCAATAAGAGTATGTGTGAGCGTATATTCAATGAGAGAGGAAAAAAAGACTAATAAAAAAGGGGGAATAATAGATGGACAAAGGAGGAGGGAAGGAGATGGAAAAACAAGGAGACAGTATGGCTGAATGCTTGAAAATCTGATTGGTTGCTTAAACAAACAAATATGCAAGGCCTTGATCCAGCAAGCTCTTAACTGTGTGTGTAATTTTAAGCACACAAGGAGTATTACTGAAGTGAATGTGACGTGAACATACTTAAAGTTATGCACATGCTTAAAGTACTTTTCTGGACTGTTACCTCCTAAATTCACTAATATCACACATGTTAAGTCCATTTTAAGAAATCTAGATGAGAAATCCCTTTCTCTACCTATACTAATGAAGTGTATACATTGAACTATATAAAGGTTTTCAAATATCCCTGGGGGTAGAAATAGGACCATAACATAGCGTGAAAGTTTTCCTGGTCATAACATTTCGCTGCCTCACTCTTTATTTACAAGATATTTTCAGTACATTCTTAACCTTGCTTCAGTTATGACACTGCCTCTTGTTGTCCTTCTGTCATCCTTCTGGATGTTTAGATAAGGATTGATGCGTCTCTATATATTTGGGGCACATCAGGTTAAGAGTTGGGTTTATGTCATACCCTTAGGTTTAGCATTCTGTAGTCATTTCATTTTTGAGTAAGGAGGGCTTTCTACAACCACCACTGTTCAGACTGGCTCTGGCACTTCCCATTTTAATTCAAAGCAACAGAATGCTGAATTGAAGAATGTATAAGAGTGATTTGAAGTTAACTCTGGAGTTGGACAACCTGAAAATATCACCAACCTTAGTGAAATGTGTAAAAACAAAACAAAAAAACCCAACAGAAAGACATTAATACTGGCCTGTTTGAAAAAACCTTGCCTGGAAGTGTCAACATGATAAAAGCCGGCTTCTGATGTGTTTCACATTTGTTAATTAAAATATGATGGAAACTCATCCCAGTACAATCTATAAAGCCGTGAGTGCACAGAATCATGTCAACCATCTGCTGGAATGCTGAGGGCATTATTAAGACTGACTGCAAGCCCCCTAAATGGTCTATTACAGAAGAGTGCTAATAACACCTGCTGTATAAACTCTGTGAAGCTAGTAAGGAAAAACACTTTGAGGCAAACCCCAGCGTTCTCAGTTGATTCTCTGCAATGCACCATTTCACTGAGCCAAAATTGCTCAGGAGGCTTTTTTAAAACACAGTGGCTTCTTGGAGCTTGTCCCCAGACCTGGTTCCCAGAGACGTCTACCCTTTTCAGCAATTAATGATTGCCTATATGGTAATTTAAAGGTTGTGAGAAGTTGATGGATGCAGACAGCAGCAGTCTGGGGCCCCTGAAAAATACCATCCGAATTAGTCTAGAGTCACTTTGAGAAAAATGAAAGCAACTGCTGAGTCAGAATGGGGCTGTTCATTGTGAAGACACATTGGGGCCAAATTCTGCCTTCAAATGCACACTACACCTATTGATTTCAATGCAACTCAGGCAGGTACCTGCCTTTAATTGGCAAAACTCCCATTTATTTACCATACCCCATTGCCAAATGGAATTTCACTGTGACATTAAGGATGGTCCCCAGGTCCTGCTGCTTCACAAGCAAAGACCCCCAACTACCTGAGCTAAAGGAGAATCTGCTTTGTTAGCAGTATCGGGCCTATGACATAGTTGGACAATTTAGATTCCATTCAGCATAATGCATAACCTCTGTAGCCAGCTGATTACAACATGCTAATCTCCAATAGCACAGCAGTTAAATGCTGTTGGATAATGAGTTTTGTGCTGTGGCTGGATCAACAACTTTGGACAGTGCATTCCTCTTTTTATGCCGAAAACATGTAGCACATGCAGCATCAGTGCAAACTCCTTCACACTACATGGAAATGAGCCTAAACCATGACCTGGAGGGATCATCTCTAGGGATAAGTTTTGATGGGCAAAAAGAACGCGTTGTTCAATCATATTGGAGAGAACCCAGGCTACAATACGACTAAGGCCTTGTCTACACTACAGACTTTTGTCGACAAAAGTTATGTTGACACTCAAAAAGCGCTATAATAAAAATCAGTATTGCATATTCACACTCACTCTCTCTGTCAGCAGAGCGTGTCCACATTTGGGACACTTGCATCGATAGTGTGAGCAGTGCACTGTGGTTACCTATCGCACAGCTTGACACCTTCTGCCGCTAGGTCTTGCGGGAAGGCAGAGCCGATCACGGCGCATCTTGGGACAGGGCTCAATGTTCCATGATGCATTACTTTCTGTCCCAGCATTCCATGGGCTTCCAGGTTTCTTTCATGGCATTTTTCAGTGTTCCTTGTTTGCTGTACAACCCGGCATCTTTGTGAGAAGGGATGAATCCTGCACTGCTCTCCTATGCTCTGATAACGGTCATGAAGACATTGCGGATGGCAGTGCACTTAATTGAAAAGTTCCTAATTGAAGAAGATTCCCAGTTGCCTGACATGCTGTGTGATATGGATAGGAGCAACTTTAGATTGCTTTTGGCATTCACAGAACAGCTGCAGAGGGTGGGACCATCACTTTTGGGCTCAGGAAACAAGCACTGAATGGTGGGATTGTATTGTCATGCAGGTGTGAGATGACGAGCAGTGGCTACAGAACTTTTGGATGCGGAAAGCCACCTTCCTGGAACTGTGTGCAGAGCTCGCCCCAGCACTGTGGCGCAAGGACGCCAGAATGAGAGCTGCCCTATCGGTAGAGAAGCATGCAGCAATCGCTGGGTGGAAGCTGACGACTCCAGACTGACTCTCGGTCGGTCGGAAATCAATTTGGAGTTGGGAAGTCGACCATTGGGGCTGCATTAATGCAAGTGTGCAGCGCAATTAATCACATCCTGCTACGAAGGACTGTGACTCTGGGAAATGTGGGTGAAGTAGTGGACGGCTTTGCAGAAATGGGTTTCCCTAACTGTGGAGGGGTAACAGATGGCACACATATTCCAATTTTGGCACCAGACCACCTTGCAATGGAGTACATCAATAGGAAGGGGTACTTCTCCATGGTGTTGCAGGTGGTTGTGGATCACCATGGATGTTTCACTGACATCGATGCGGGGTGGTCTGGGAAGGTGCATGACCCATGCATCTTCAGGTACATTGGTCTGTATAGAAAGCTACAAGAGGGAACTTTCTTTCCAGACCAGAAGATTACAGTGGGGGATGTTAAAATGCCCATAGTGATCCTGGGAAACCCAGTGTACCCCTTACAGCCGTGGCTTATAAAACCTTACATGGGAAACCTGGACAGCAGTAAGGGGCAGTTCAACAACAGGCTGAGTAGGTGCCGAATGACCGTGGAATGTGCCTTTGGCAGATTAAAGGTGCTCTGGTGATGCCTTTAATGCAGGTTAGACCTCAATGAGGAGAATAGTCCCATAGTCATAGACGCGTGTTGTATGTTGCATAATCTCTGTGAAGCTAAGGGTGAAAGGTTTGCTCGGGGGGTGGAGTGTTGAGGCAGACCACTTGGCTGCTGATTTTGAGCAGCCAATACCAGGGCTATCAGAGGGGCTCAGAGGGGGCAATTCAGATCAGGGAGACTTTAAGGTAACACTTTGAAAATGAGAACCAGTAATAATATATTTCTGTGATTGGTGCTGCAAAGTTACATTACATGTAGTTTTCCTAGATAGCATCCAGCTCCTTATAGAACAGCCAGGTCTTAGGTGTAGCACCGGAGTGACAGTTTGCCTCCCTTGCCTTATGGTATGCCAGCCTCAGCTTCTTTATCTTCGCTCTGCACTGCAGCGTGTCCCCATCACAGCCCTTTTCGCACAAGCCTCGAGAAATATGCCCATAGGTATCAAAATTCCTACAGCGGAAGAGCAGCTGGGACTGCACAGCCTCTTCTCCCCCATATACTGGGCAGCTCCAACAGCTCCACAGTGGTCCAAGCGGGAGAGTGTGATAACCTGCCATGGTCACCTGGGAAGATGCGATGAGACCTCTCCATGCCGAGCAAACAGAAAATGGAATTTCAAAATTTCCAGGGCTTCTCAGGGGGAGGGGTGGATGGTTGTTTACCTGGCTGCAGGGCAGTGGAGTTCAAATTGCTGACCAGAGGGGTCAGGATGGGCATTGTGGGACACGTCCTGGAGGCCAATTAAAGCAATAAAATCAAGTGTGGTGTCTACACTGGACTTTGTTGACAAACATTTCGCGCAAAAAGCCTTATGTCTCTCATTGAGGTGATTTTATTTTGTCGCCAAAACAGGGCATTTTTGCCTCCAAAAGTTGCAACACAGCGTGTACGCATCCACTGCCTTTTGTTGACAAAACTTCGCAGTGTAGAAAAGGCCTAACTCACCCAGCTTCAGAGGTGTTAGCATGTGTCTTAACGAGGTTTTTCAATCACGTGAAGCTAAGTCCAAAGTAGGAACAGCTATACTCTCAGCTCTGGTCTATACTACAAACTTATGTCGGTGTAACTGTGTCACTCAAGGGTGTGGAAAATGCCCACCCCTGAGCAATGTAATTATGCCACCCTAACCCTCGGTATAGACAGTGCTATGTCAGAGGGAGGAGCAGCTCTCCCATCAGCACAGCTAGTGTCTTCACTAGAGCAGCACAGCTGCACCGGCGTACCCAGTGCAGCACTATACCAAAAAAAAGGGTGTATTTGAACTTCCGGGATCAGGTCCAGAAGGAGTAGAAATGGTAGAAACCAGGGCATCTGGTAGCACAGAATGATGGCAGAGACACTCTTTCCAAAATCACAGCCTAAGGCAGTGTGAAAAGAATTGAACGGCAGAATAAAGGTTTTGAAATATGATGACAATCACCAGGAGTATCAGTGACTATTTTCTTATTTTCTTGTTTCTTTTATTTATAGATAATACGCCTGACATTTCAGCCAAACACATTTTGTCATCTTTTCTTTTTACATTTTAATGTTAATGAATTGATAAACATTTTCACTACCAAGGTTTAAACAGCACTATTGCAAATATACTGCCCTGTTCTAGCACTATGCAAGTGTTGTTGTAGCCATGTTGGTCCCAGGCTATTAGAGAGACAAGGTAGGAGAGGTAATATCTTCCATTGGACCATTTCTGTTGGTGGGTGAGGTGATATCTTGTATTGGACCAGCTTCTGTTGGTGAGACAGACAAGCTTTTGAGTTTACAGAGAGCTATTCTTCAGATCTGGGCATTATGCCCAGTATGCTCACACCTGAAGAAGAGCACTGTATATGCTCAAAAGCGTATCTCTCTTATCAACAGAAGTTGGTCCAATATATTACCTCACCCACCTCTCCCTTTTGAGCACTATATTTTTTTTAAAAACTCCTACCACAAATGCTTTCTTTGCATTGTAATTGTAAAAAGACACTATTGTATAATATTTTCCCATGCCACCTGTAATTTTACACTTTATGTGCTTGTTTCCTTCTTTTACAATGCACATTTTAAGGATGTAATTTTACAGTCCACTCTTTCAGCTTTGCAGTGGAAATTTAAGGACTGTTATTTTACTGTCTATGCTGTTTACAAATAACAGTGTTATTATTAATTGCTGGTAATGGGTTGAAAAAAAGTTGCTAGCTTGTATTTTGTTGGTTTTCTTTTTCTTTTTTAAATTATAAATTCATGGACATTTCTAACAGCATATGTATTTCTCTGCGCACTCTGGCTGAACTTCTTTTCAATGCAGAGGCCCTCTGAACCACTTAAGACCCTTTTAAGCCCTTAAACTGTATTGGCCTCTCCCTCCTGTTATTTTTCCAATGTTGTCCACTGTCTATTTCCATAATTTTGGAGCTTTTTGAAGGCATTTGCATTCTTGCTTTTTTATTGTATTATAAAGTTTTTATAATCTCTTAAAATATGTTTTGGCATAAAGTTACCCAAGCACAGTGGCAGAGAATGCGGGAGCCAGATTTATATAAATATTATATTATATAACATTGTATAGGAGGCTCTATTCTGACATCGGGTGTGCACATTCCAATCTCCTATATTCTCCCTTCTTTTTTCTATTTTTTTTCTGTGTATCAACCTATGCAGCGTATCTCTGGCTCTTGGTGTCTTCTAATAACATCTTCTAAGAACACGCGGCCTGCTGTTGCCATGTGTGCACTAGTGCTCAGGGGAAAGGGCATGAGGAGTTGTTTCCCCATTGTTCAAACATCAGGGGAGGATCCCTCTATAGCAGTGGTGGGCAACCTGCAGCCCATCAGGGTAATCTGCTGGTGGGCAGCCAGACAGTTTGTTTACATACACACAGCCGCCCGCAGCTCCCAGTGGCCACGGATCGCCATTCCCAGCCAATGGTTGCCCACCACTGCTCTATAGCACTTGAGAGGAAAAGTGGAAAGGGCATGCTGCCCAACAGACAGGGAGCCTCTTGTCCCCCCAGCTGATAGTCCAGCAAAGCACATGCTAAAGTCTAGGGAGTGATCTAAAGACCATTGAAGGAAAATCTCCCTTTGACTAGAGTGGGTTTTGGATCAGGCTCCAAAGTAGTTAGGGTGGGAATTTCAAAAGGACAGTGACTTGGTTGATTTTCAAAAAATCATTCTCTTAAGTATATACTTAATTTGACTGACTTCAATGGGACTTAAGCATATCTTTAAAGTTAAACACATGTGTAAGTGCTTTCCTGAATTGGGGCCAGACTGAAGAGGGGAGCAGCACTAGTCAGAGTGCACACTTTCCCTTTTCAGAGCAGCAGTAAAGTGTATTCCACCATGTGTCTCTCAGCCCCAAGACCCAGTGTGTGGAATTTTGCTATGGGTCAGCAGGATTCTTACAGCAAATGACTCATTTGGCAGTGAAAAAGACAAGGTGGGTGAGGTAATATCTTTTATTGAACAAACTTCTGTTGGTTGAAGGGACAAGTTTTTGACCTTACACAGTGCTCTTCTTTGGGTCTGGAGAAGGAAACCAGAGTATCCAAGCTAAATATAAGGTGGCACAGATTGTTAAAAGCATGTAGAAGACCTCTTAAAATGAGGTGGGCTATGAACACCTCTGCAATCTTAGGACAGTGGAGGGTTAGTAGTCCTTCTGCTGCAGAGGTGTTTACTACCCACTTCATTTTAAGTGGTCACCTACAACTTGTGTTGAATCCCTCATACAAGTTTGTCCAATAAAATATATTACCTCACCCCATCCTGTGTCTCTCATATCTTGGGACCAAGATGGCTACAATACACTCCAAACAATCATTTTCCAATGTCCTTTTACTCTTTTTCTCTTTCTTTACTTTTTCTCTCTCAGAAGATGTTAGGGTAGGATTTGACCCACAAATAATAGTTTCGCATTCTCTTAGATACCTATCTTAATATACAGTTTATCTGGGCTAGGCCAATTCTCTCAGGCATGTTATTTCTTTATCTATCCATCATCACACACACAATGACCTGTTCTATGAAAGCTTTTGTTTTTAAGAAGCTCATTTTACAGTATTGCTAACTGTGAAAACTAATACAATTCCATGTCGTCATGTTTTTTTCTCATTTTAAAACCATAAGCTTTTGCTTAACTCAAAAAATATGTCCGACCCTTCCAAAAAGAATAATAGAGACATGCGGCAACAGATTATTATTAATGAGAATTTTTAAAAAGAAGAGCATTATGGATGTAAGTGTACACATACAGGAAGATGGGAAATGTGTAGGATGAGCTAAAACATATACAAAATTATGGAAAACGTGAGCCAGTGGGCATATCTGGGATGATTCTCAAAACTGAAATTAATAGGATGATTCTCACACCTGAAAAGTCAGTAATGGTGTATAACATCTTTTGAGAGCTCCATGTAAATAGCAGCACACAGGAACCATTTGAAGTGCCCAATTTTATTAGTCCCACAAAACCCTGGAACTATGCTACATAATCCTGAGCACCATATCCATTAACTAATTACTATTATCTGTAGACATAGAGCATTCCTGTAACAAGATCCATACTAGAGAGAGAGACGGAGAGAAGTTGAAGGGTGTCATGGTTGTTTTTATTATTTAAGTGCCAACCACACACTCAGCTCTTTATAAGACATAATAAGGTATGATTTTTATCCATAGGATATTATAAACTAAACTGAAAACACAGAGAAGGTGGTCCCTCTTTAGAACATTTTATTTCTGAATGGGTGAGTGTCAGCATTAACAATGACTAGTTTTGGAGGGCTTTGCAGAAGAAATGAGTTTTGAAATTTTGTGGAGAAGGACTCAGCAGGATAAGGCAACTCCCTAGCTGTGCAGTGAAGTTATGAGCCGGGAAGATGGGGAGGATTTGTGGTAATGTCAATAACAGGAGGAGGAGAGGAATTAGGGGGAAAGGTGAGGAGCTCAGTTTTTCTAAGTAAAGTTTGAGGTAATGATGGGATCTCCATGATGGCCATTAATTACTGTGAGAGGTTTGGTATTTTTTTCAAATGGAGCAGAACCTCCAAAGGGAGCAGTGGAAGGGAAAGATAAAATGAGGAAGCCAGGGGATATGGAGATCAAGAGAATGAGAATGGAGGGGAGGGTCAGCATGGGTTGAGAGCAATGTTGCCAGAGATAAAGAGGAGTCAGCAGAGGAAAAGGCCAAGTTGAGGTAAGTATATATGTATATAGGTAGAAGTGGGGCCAAAGGGGATAGAAAGAAACGTGTTTCTGCTAGAGCTCATGCTTGCAGAAGGGAGTATGGAGTTAGGAGAAGAGATATAGCTGATTCATATCATGAGTAGCAAAGTCAAGGTGAAAAACAGAGAGAGGAGTGCAGAAAATAAAATGTAAGAAGTTAGAGGTGCTAAGAATGAGGGGGAAATGGGAGTTTGAAGAAGGACTGATTGATAGTAAGGAAGGCAAGTGAAGAAAAGCAAATTGGTATAATGGCACGTAACCACTTAATGCTGGAAGTTATTATGGTGGTAACTAACCAGCCAAAAATAACAAGCCATGGGACAGTGTGTGGCTGTTATGGGGTGTATATCCCCCGCCCATTCTCAACTAAACTATGAAAGGGCAAACCCCTTCACTGAGTGGAAAACAACTCATTCCATTGTCAGTACTTCAGGTGTCAGGCATGGAGAGAAGGGCTGACAGCTGTGGCCCATTAAGCAGCTGAATTGTGGAGCTGACAGCTAAGACTCATGAAAAAGTTAGCCATAAAAAGGTAGGGCTTACAATGAGATGAGAAGGAGCTCTTTGGACAGAGAAGTAGTGCAGAATGGAAAAGCGTGGGGAAGAGACCAGGGTCTCATCTTTATTCCTTCTATCCCTCAACAGCAAGGACTGAGATTATTTGGCCACCCTGCCAAGAGGGAAATCTTTCTTTTTTGGTTGGTTGTTGTAGCTAGACCAAGCTAGTCAAAAGGGATCTATGAAAGACTAATTGTCTACTAGAAAGAAAGAAGGGCATAGTTTGCTTTTCTACTCTTCTTTTAAAGGCTTGGTGACCTAAATCCAGCTTGGGCAGAGACCCTACTATCCACTCTATGTTGTGATATCTACAAATGCATAGTATTTACTGGTGACAAAGAATTAAACAATAAAGAAAGTTATAGCAAAATATTTTGGGTAAGGCTCCAAATCATGAAAACCAAAGGAGAAACTATAAGGGGTAATTGTCAAGAAACCCATGTCTACAGACCGGGTGACAGTGAGATTGAAAAGCTTATGAGTTAACTATTCAGAAATGTAAAACTGATGGATACTATAATCCAAAAAGGTTTTTACTACCCAGACAACTGCTGGATGGCAAATACAGCAGAACAAAGGTAACCCAAATGATTCTTAAGTTTTATAGGAAAGAAAGTCCTGATGTAGACAGGACAAAACGAAATGAGAAAATCCATCTTGATAGACTTCTGATCAGTGAGGAGGAATTGATTAAAAACATGCAAAAACTGTGAAACAAATTCTTAGAAGTTGGAAGTAATCTAATGACACCCAAGGGCCCACTTCTCTTCCTGCATGTTATAAGTAACTCCGATCATGTGTTACCAATAACATGCAGAAGGAGAATAGAGCCTCTGTAGTGTGCATCTATAACCAGAATATCCTTACAATGGGCTCTTATATCTTATGCCAGCCATGCCAATCTCCTGCTCCATAAATTCCTTCCAAAGAAGACTTGTTCAAGAGACATAACAAGTGGTTTATACTTATTAAATTATTCAATGTATCATTTAACTAATATAAAGCTAGTGCATTTGGAAGATTAAAATATATAAGTAAAAGACAAACAATGCTCTAATTAAACTGTATTTCTTATAAAATGTTTGATGTAAAGAATATATTGACAAATGGTAAATAATTTAGTTATTCCCTAATCATGTGTTGATGCATTTTCCTAGGAATTTACAAAATTTAAAGCAGATTTTGGTAATGACAAAACCCTCCAATAATCCACTTCTGTAGAGATTGTCTAGTTCTTCAGTGTACATGAAACCATGTAGGATTTCTATGTGAGATATTCTTAGGATATTGCAGGAAGGAAATAGAGTGTCAATGAAAAGAAGTCACAGATTTTCTTTGTTCATTTCATGCGTTCCAAAAAAAGAAAAAACCCACTGGTAAGCAAAATTATTCAAATGTTTTTTAAGATTGTAATTGTCTAGAAAAAGTCTAAATGGGTTTCAGAACTTGGATTTCTGGGCTACTTTTAGCTTATTGCCATAGAAGAAATAAGAAGTTTGCACTTTTTATCATTGTGCTACAAATAGAAGCACTCAGACTTAGTGTGAAAATGACTGCTATAACACATATCTGTGTTTTTAATGCATTAATAAAATATATTCTTTCTAGGTGCAGAGCAAGTAATATACTTTAGAAATTCACAATCCAGGAAATATGTAACTCATTTCCAGATATTTTTGTCCTGTGTGTCATTAAGAACTCTTGCGGTTATGAACATCTTTATGTAGCTTAACTCTTTTTCTACCAATGGAAAATCGCTTACTTTCTGTATATGTGAACAGAAGCATATAAGAATGGGTTAGAATTTGAAATGAATTGTAACCATTGTGAGCTAATTCTGAAAATATAACAACATTCTTTCTCTCCATGTCATGTTATATCTTAGTTGCTAAAACCCCATGACCAAATTCAAGTCATCTAAATATTCATGAGAAAATCATGCAAAATAGAGAGTACTGTCTCAAATCTATTTGTATTTTAAGTGCTTGCCATTTTTACTCATGATGACCATATTTCACCAGCATTCACTGTGCCCCCGACAGAGCACTGGTTAACTCTTTCATGTTATCATCTAGTATGAAGTAAATGCTCAGTGGATTAAATGACTCATACTCGACACCTATGTATGGAGTTATAGTCTCTCCATAGTTACTGTAAAGATGAAATGAAGGTCCATTGTAATCCTTTATGTTAATCCTCTCTCTCCCATATCACTAAAGTGTTAACAACTCCCATGATTTGAGTCTCATGTTTGGTGTGGAATCCTGGCCCCATTGAAGTCTCTGGGGTTGTGGTGATAACATGAGATTCTCGGCTCTCTCTTTTTTGTCTCTTGGCCCTGGTGGTTCTAGAAGAAAGCTTAAAAATGTGAAAACAACAGACTCAAAAACAAAAGAATCAAATAAAAGAACACAAAACACTTTTTTTTTAAATCACACATTTTTAAGCCAATCCCATGATTTTTTGAATACTTCGGACTGGCAATACCAACTTTGGCTAGCAAAACTAAGCTGATCCGAAGTCTAAAGAGGCATTTTCTGTCAAGTTTGGATGAAATGGTTTTTTAGTTCCATTTTATTAAAATGTTACTCTGATATTAAATTTGACTTGTCTAATATTTTTTGTCCCTCTACCTCAAAATCTGGTTGTTACTATCCTATCCAACTTTTCACACAATTTACTCCCCTTGAAAAGTCATGCAGGAGCTCTATTTGAAGAAAAAAGATTTAAATAAAGCAAAATTATCAGTGATCATGATAGCTAATCAAAATGGTTACAAAATGTGTCTGAGCAATTTGTATTCAGATAGTTGGTTGTAACTGAGAGATAACATAAGAGCTCTTCTGTACTTTGGCTTGAGTTCAGGAAAGTAACCCGACTCGGGGCAGTACTAAGACTGTGCTTAGGATCTATTGGATGTAGTTAAGCACATGCATAAGCGCTTTTCTAAATTGGAACCTTTATCATCATAAGAGGCTTTCCTATAGATCAGTGACTAGAGCCCTGTCTTTGCAGGAAGCTGTGTTGTTTACATAGTAATTATGTTGCTTGTTTTTGTTGAAGAATGCCACGCTAATAGGGTTGCCAACTTTCTAATTGCACAAAACCAAACACCCTTGCCCGACCCTCTGCCCCACCCTATTCCCCAAGGCCTGTCCCTTGCCTCACCCCTTCTCTGAGGCCCCGCCCCCACTCACTCCAGCCCCCCTCCCTCCGTTGCTCGCTCTCCCCCACCCTCACTCACTTTCACTGGGCTGGGGCAGGAGGTTGAAGTGCAGGAGGGAGTGAGAGCTCCAGCTGGGGTGGTGGGCTCCAGGGTGGGGCCAGAAATTAGTGGTTCAGGGTGCGGGAGGGGACTCCAGGCTGGAGCAGGGAGTTGGGGTGTGGGGGTGGGGTGCAGGCTCTGGAGTGGAGCTGGGGATGAGGGGTTTGGAGTGCAGGAGGGGGCTCCAGGCTGGGGCCGAGGGGTTAGGAGTGGGCTCAGGGCTGGGGCAGCGGGTTGGGGTGCAGGAGGGGGTGGGGGCTCTGGGAGGGAGTTTGGGTGCAGCAGGAGGTTCCGACCTGTGGCAGTGGGTTGGGGTGCAGGTCAGGGTGCAGAGTCTGGGAGGGAGTTTGGGTAAAGGAGGAGTTTCAGACCTGGGGCAGCGGGTTGGTGTGCAGGTGAGGATGTGGGGTCTGGGAAGGAGTTTGGGTACGGGAGGAGGTTCCAATGTGGGGCAGAAGTTTGGGGTGCAGGTGGGTGTGCGGGGTCTAGGAGGGAGTTTGGGTACGGGAGGAGGTTCTGACCTGGGGCAGCGGGTTGGAGTGCAGGTGGGGATAGGGGTCTGGGAGGGAGTTAGGGTGTAGGATGGGGTTCCGACCTGGGTCAGGGGGTTAGGGGTGTGAGCTCCAGCTGGACCGCACTTACCTCAGGTGGCTCCCAGTCGAAGGTGCAATGGGGCTCCGCGCCACTCCTGGAAGCAGCCGGCAGGTCTGGCCCTAGGCAGAGGGGCGGCCAGGTGGGTCTGTGTGGTATGCACTGCCTACACCCTCGGGCACCACCTCTGCAGCTCCCATTGGCCACAGTGCCTGGCCAATGGGAGCTGCAGAGCCAGCGGTCAGTGTGGGGGCAGCGTGCAGAGCTTCCTGGGCAACAGGGACATGCTGGCCGCTTTTGGGGAGCCACACAAGCCAGGGCAGGCAGGGAGGTTGCCTTAGCCCTGTTGCGCCGCCAGCTGGACTGTTAATAGCCCAGTCAGCGGTGCTGAATGGAGCCGCCAGTGTCCCTGTTTATCCTGGTGATCCAGTCAAAAACTGGATGCCTGGTAACCCTACACCCAAAAGTTATCTTTTTCTGCAAAATTAGCCAATTGATCAAGCTGTTTTTAAGTTAGTTAATATATGAGTAGCAGCCGTGTTAGTCTGTATTCGCAAAAAGAAAAGGAGTACTTGTGGCACCTTAGACTGACCAATTTATTTGAGCATAAGCTTTCGTGAGCTACAGCTCACTTCATCGGATGCATAAAGTGGAAAATACAATGAGGAGATTTATATACACACAGACCATGAAAAAATGGGTGTTTATCATACACATTGTCAGGAGAGTGATCACTTAAGATGAGCTAATACCAGCAGGAGAGTGGGGTGGGGGGAGAGAAAACCTTTTGAAGTGATAATCAAGGTGGGCCATTTCCAGCACATTTCCAGGAGTTAACAAGAATGTCTGAGGAACAGTGGGGGGGGGGGGGGGAGGAATAAACAAGGGGAATTGGATAATGACTCAACCACTCTCAGTCTCTATTCAAGCCTAAGTTAATTGTATCCAATTTGCAAATGAATTCCAATTCAGCAGTCTCTCGTTGGAGTCTGTTTCCGAAGTTTTTTTGTTGAAGAATAGTCACTTTTAGATCAGAAATCGAGTGACCAGAGAGATTGAAGTGTTCTCTGACTGGTTTATGAATGTTATAATTCTTGACGTCTGATTTGTGTCCATTTATTCTTTTACGTAGAGACTGTCCAGTTTGACCAATGTACATGGCAGAGGGGCATTGCTGGCACATGATGTCATATATCACATTGGTATTGAGCCTCTGATAGTGTGGCTGATGTGATTAGGCCTGAACAGATATGTGGAAATAGTTGGCAACGGGCTTTGTTGCAAGGATAGGTTCCTGGGTTAGTGGTTCTGTTGTGTGGTGTGTGGTTGCTGGTGAGTATTTACTTCAGGTTGGGGGGCTGTCTGTAAGCAAGGACTGGCCTGTCTCCCAAGATTTGTGAGAATGATGGGTCGTCCTTCAGGATAGGTTGTAGATCCTTGATAATGCATTGGAGAGGTTTTAGTTGGGGGCTGAAGGTGACGGCTAGTGGCGTTCTGTTATTTTCTTTGTTGGACCTGTCCTGTAGTAGGTGACTTCTGGGTACTCTTCTGGCTCTGTCAGTCTGTTTCTTCACTTCAGCAGGTAGGTATTGTAGTTGTAAGAATGCTTGATAGAGATCTTGTAAGTGTTTGTCTCTGTCTGAGGGGTTGGAGCAAATGCGGTTGTGTCGTAGAGCTTGGCTGTAGACAATGGATCGTGTGGTGTGGTCTGGGTGAAAGCTGGAGGCATGTAGGTAGGAATAGCGGTCAGTAGGTTTCCGGTATAGGGTGGTGTTTATGGACCTTAGTGTCCAGGAAGTGGATCTCTTGTGTGGACTGGTCCAGGCTGAGGTTGATGGTGGGATGGAAATTGTTGAAATCATGGTGGAATTCCTCAAGGGCTTCTTTTCCATGGGTCCAGATGATGAAGATGTCATCAATACAGCGCAAGTAGAGTAGGGGCATTAGGGGACGAGAGCTGAGGAAGTGTTGTTCTAAGTCAGCCAAAAAAATGTTGGCATACTGTGGGGCCATGCGGGTACCCATAGCAGTGCCTTTGATTTGAAGGTATACATTGTCCTCAAATGTGAAATAGTTATGGGTGAGGACAAAGTCACGAAGTTCAGCTACCAGGTTTGCTGTGACATTATCGGGGATAGTGTTCCTGACTGCTTGTAGTCCATCTTTGTGTGGAATGTTGGTGTAGAGGGCTTCTACATCCATAGTGGCCAGGATGCTGTTTTCAGGAAGATCACCGATGGATTGTAGTTTCCTCAGGAAGTCAGTGGTGTCTCGAAGATAGCTGGGAGTGCCTGTAGCGTAGGGCCTGAGGATGGGCCTACATAGCCAGACAATCCTGCTGTCAGGGTGCCAATGCCTGAGATGATGGGGCACCCAGGATTTCCAGGTTTATGGATCTTGGGTAGCAGATAGAATACCCCAGGTCGGGGTTCCAGGGGTGTGTCTGTGCAGATTTGTTCTTGTGCTTTTTCAGGGAGTTTCTTGAGCAAATGCTGTAGTTTCTTTTGGTAACCCTCAGTGGGATTAGAGGGTAATGGCTTGTAGAAAGTGGTGTTGGAGAGCTGCCAAGCAGCCTCTTGTTCATATTCCGACCTATTCATGATGACAACAGCACTTCCTTTGTCAGCCTTTTTGATTATGATGTCAGAGTTGTTCCTGAGGCTGTGGATGGTGTTGTGTTCTGCACGGCTGAGGTTATGGGGCAAGTGATGCTGCTTTTCCACAATTTCAGACCGTGCACGTCGGCGGAAGCACTCTATGTAGAAGTCCAGTCTGCTGTTTCGACCTTCAGGAGGAGTCCACCTAGAATCCTTGTTTTTGTAGTGTTGGTAGGAAGGTCTCTGTGGATTAGTATGTTGTTCAGAGGTGTGTTGGAAATATTCCTTGAGTCGGAGACGTCGAGTTAAGATTACAACAGGGGTTTCACAAGCAGTCCTGTATTTGTAACTTTGTACAGGAAAAGGATTTTTCTTTCGTTTTATTGGTTTTTTTATGACTTTCAGAGTATCTAGAATCTTTTTTGAAAGTGTGAAAGTAATTGGTGAAATCATTTTTAATATGTGAATACTTGAAAATGACTCTGCAATGTTACTATAGGAGCTGTACTATGGCTTTTACCTACAGCCCTGTGTTGCAGACAGCATGGAGGCCCTCAGTCAAGTGAAAGCATCTGGAGGCATTGTGCAATCTCTACAGTGCAGCAGGAGCTAGCAGGAGCCCTGTGGATCTCCTAAGCTCCACATAGCCGGGAGAGACAATTTTATGAAGTATGAATGGTTTTGAATATTTATGTACCTTCCCCTCACTGTTTATTTCCAAACTTATAAATACCTAGGTGTTTTCTTTAATTGTAGTTTTCCTCAGAATGTTTACATACGAGCAATCTTAATTTAAAGTTCTTGGGCAAATTCTCAGCATTTTCAGCTCTGGAGAGACACTGATTTACACCAGCTGAGCATCTGGCCTAAAGATATACATCAGTTAAATCCTATGTACAAAGTGTACCTTGAACTGAATGCATTATATACAATTAATTGTAATCACCTTTTATTAAACTGAGCAGGCCATCTACCTTTGATTATGCCAAGTAAAAACAATATGAATGGAACAATTACACAGGAGGATCAACATTAAAATTCTCAACTGAAAAAGATGAGCCGGCGTTAAGATTGAGAGTGCCTATCAGCGTAAGGGGAAAGTAAACTTTCAAGCATTTTACCATTAATTTTTAAAAAGCAGTATTGGAAACCCAAGATAATCACATTTAAGATTACGTTTAAAAGAAAGCCAAACATTTGAATATATGGGCCTGATTCTCGTCTCACACCTATGTTTATCAGGCAAAAATATCACTGAAGCAAATAGAGCTAAACTAGTGCAGAACTATAATTTTATAGTACAATCAGGCCCACTGATTTCAGTGGAGTACTTCTGATTTATACCAGTATTACTGAAATTTAGAGTTGGGTCCTTTGTTCAAAAAAAGTAAGACAGATTCCTATGCTACCATAAAAAAATCACATGCTATCACACAATTTCAACTGTATCTTCCCAAGTAACATCCTGTATCCAGCTATTTACAGAGAAGCAGCAAACACTTTACCTGTGAATCCTGCTTTCTTTGAACACCCTAAGGACTTTGCATATTCCATTTCTGCTCTGAATAACACAACACTGTTTACCTTTTTATGAGGAAATGCCTTGCCAGCTACTCTGCACAATGCCACCATTCAATAAAAAAGCAATATAGCTCATACACATAAGTGACATTAACCTAATAAAGAGAAGAGGTCTTCAGAAACACATTTCTCATCATTAGCTTCGTAGGTAATTTACTCATAACAAAACTAGTGGGGGTGGGGGGTAACGGGGAGATCTTCAAGAAGTGATACATCCTCCAAATTATAATACCATTTTAGGGGTTCTTTCAATATTATGCCTGCTTCCCACAGAAAAGTCCTTTCAGTATTATTACTCATATTCCAGAGTAAGTTGTTTCCCCTATGACATTATTATTGCTACTATCTATTTATGTGGCAGTATGGTATGCTAGGCACTTTTCACTCACAGTGCAAAACACGGTCTCTGCCCTAAAGAGTACAAATTATGGGCTGCATCCTGCACTCATCTTTCATTACTTGTGTGCATTTTTGCCTCCTGAATAATGACATTTCAGCTGCAGTACTGCTACACATTAATGTGGGGGGGAAACAGCAATCCATGCTTTCTCACATAAAAAGTAACATTCTATTATTTAAATACATTTGATTGCAGGTAAAAGAGATTATTTTATTTTTAAATAAAATAGCTGGGTGATTGAGATCAGCACATATTTCCTCCTGAATGTTTCAATATGAGTACAATGATAAAGTCAAAAAGTTAAACTGAATAATGACTAACATTCCAAGTGCTCCATGAAGCATGCAATGTACCCATTATCTCATTTGCCATCCTTGTTAATTATAGGTACCTTAAGAGAACTCTGAGGGATTTAAGTGGATGACATTAGTGAGACACTCACACATGTGTATAAAAGGAGGTAGACCAACATAGACATGCAGTGTAAATGGATTTCTGACAATTCAAAAACTTTTGACATTTTTATTGCAGAGCTTTGTGCAATTCACAAAGTACTGCTGGTCATTTTTACTTCATGTGGTTTTTCTTTTTCAAACCCTAAGTTCTATAACTAAAACAAACTGCAGTATATCTGATCTGCAAGACCCCATTTTCTTGCAGTATTTGGTTGATGGAAAAGATTAGAAGCCAACAGTGTAATGAGCTTAATTCAATTACAGTTTTTTTTGGGGGGGGGGGGGGCTCTGATCAATTTATGTATTTACTGAAATTCACTACATTTCTTATGAATCACTGACTTTATGAGATTCAATAGAAAAATGGGGTCATATTCATCTCTGGTGTAACTCTATTAACTTAATACTAGGGGTGGATTGTTACTGATTAATGACTGATTGACTCTAGCCTGATGGTTTACCTACTACCTGAATGCAGGTCTCCAGGGATTGTTTTTAAACTGTCAGTCACACCTGACATCTAAGCCATACTGAGGGGGAGTTCAGAAGCAAGATGAGAAGAACTGGGGATTGAACATGAAGGCTTTTGTAATAAGACAATTCCTAAATCACCATTGACTCATATGTTTAAATACTGCATGTGTTTTTAAAAATTGTGTATATCCCTCTGGGAGTGTAACATGGCACTCAGTATGCTAAGGAAAGGGCTATTGAAATTCCCAAACAATATAATCACTTTCCTGCTTTACTTTACGGAAAGGCCCAACAAGTGAGTTGGAGCATGTGCAAAATATTACGTGCACTGTGGCTTCCCTGGGCTTTGGGACAGTGAAAATTTGTTGGAAAGAAAAGACTGACAAGAAGTTGGTTTGTTATTGGGCTGAATTTCCCTCTCTAACCTAGCAGCAAGGACCAGAGCTGAAGGGAATAATTCCTTTGCAGTTACAGAAGGCTTGAAGGAGTTGGCAGTAGCTAGAGTCCAGGTATGTAAAGCAGATAACAGAAAAATGTCCAGTACATAAAGGCATTCAAGAAAAAACAACTCATCTGAGAGACTCTGCCTTAAACAATGAGCTAACAGAATCCTTTTAGAGAAGTCGCTGTTTTGTGAATAAAGGACCTGATTTTGAATCTCACTTCCCCTGATATTAATTGCGTATAATTCCTACAAAATCAATGGGTCTGGTTCCAATCCACTTTATCCATGACTATGGTTAAGCTGCTGGAGCACTGTGACCATTGATTTTTCATGCTTACCAGTTTTGTTTTAATTACCTTGTGTCGCCCTGTCATATCAAACTGGTGTCCCTTTTCATATACTTAGATTGTAAATTCCTTGGGGCCAGGGATTGTCTCTTTTTTAAAGTGTTTGTACAGCCCCTAGCACAATGGGGTCCTGATCTGTGATTAGGGTTCCTAGGCAACACTGCAATATAAATATATAATAATACTCCAAACTAAGTAAAGGTGAATTTATATTTTTAAAGTTTTATCAGTGACGTCCCACAGTGTTTGCACTGCATTGTCAATTCTAGGATCTATATGGTGGAAAGGGAGGAACACTTATCATTTAGTTTTTTTGGGGGGGGAGGGGTGGAGGAGAACAGTTACCATCTAGCTATATAGGAATTAGACACTGCCCCACTTTCAGTCAAAAACGGCCTATTTTCAAGTAAAACCCTCAGTTTTTGAAATTCCATTCTAGTCAATTTTCACACAAACATACAACATTTTCCATCTATTTATGAAATTTTGTGAAAAGTGACATTTTAGGACTGTGAAACATCTTTAGAACAAAATTGCAAGTATTTATTTGCAAAATGTCATGACATTTTTTGCATAGCCCAAATAGTGAGTAAAGTAGCACTCAGTTGCTTTTGACACAGCTAGGAGCGGTCCAGGATTTTACACAGTCTTTCACTTTACTAGCTTCTGTTTCCTAAACTGTGTTTCACAATTTTGGGGGACTCAGCAGAAAGAACAGGAACCACTTGCGTCATGGACTGAACTATCCCTGTTACCTGGAAAGGAAGTTCCAATCCTCTCCCCTCAACCAAGATTGAGGGCTTGGCTACACTTACAGCACTGCAGCAATTCAACTACACCGGAGCAGCTGTGCCGCTGCCCACAGGAGAGCTTCTCCCCTGGGCATAGGTATTCCACTCCCCCGAGAGGCAGTAGCTGTGTTGGCAGTAGAAGCCCTCCTATCAACATAGCACTGTCTGCCCTGGGATATAACTACGTTGCTTGGGGCGGACTTTCCACACCCCAAGGGACGTAGTTATACCAACGTAAGTTGGTAGGGTTTTTTCACACCCCTGAGCGAGAAAGTTGCAGCGCTGTAAAGTGCCAGTGTAGCCATAGCCTAAGATATACTGACAGGTCCCCGTGTTTTGGGAAGCTTGCCCTGCCACTGTCCTGTAGATAACCAGAAAATTTCAACCAGCAGGACTGTCAGGGTGATACATTTCAGGAGCACTAAATCCTCACACAACTTATTAAAACTGGTCTATGGTTATATGCAAATTATCTACATATATGTAAATTAGGTTACTAAATAATTAAATCTCTTCCTTGACAGTAACAAAGCATCCCTAATTTTTCTTTTTCAAAATTTTAATAGTGATTGAAGAGGGACCTGGGGAAAATGTGACTGACCTTAGAATGAGAGTGTTTGAGAGCTGATCGAATAGCAAAAAAGAAAAAAGATCTTTAATGCAAATACCTAAAAACTCTTCCCACGTTTTGAGGGGGAGGCAGTTTGTTTTTTGTGTGTGTTTTATTGGGGAAAATAAATAGTATGTTTTGTGCTTCTCTCCTGTGCCTGAGAAATGAGTTCATGCCATTGTGGTTGTCATTCCTGATAGGTGCTATTGCCATTCATACAATATAGAAAGCACTAGAAAATAAACTGTAAAGAACCGTGCTACGCTGGAAAGAGGTGTTATAGATGACCCCAAGAGGTCACGTCTATCTCCAACTTCTATGGAGCTTGACTACAGCTCTGTCCTACAATAGTATTTGCTTTCAGTCTGAATTACTCTGATCTTTAACACACTTTAGTCCCTCCAGTCCTTGGGTATTGGCGGAATATATAATTCTGTTACAGGTTGTGTGCTTCTTGGCAAAGTGCACCCTTCATGCATCCCATTCCAAATACTAGTTAAAAGTATTTAGTGACCTTTCACACCGCACCTATTGTGCTGTGAAATTGGGTGTGGAGGAATGCAGACTGCTGGCCTCATGATGCTGAGTAGAGGCAAGAACAGCAGCAGCATGATACTATAGTAATTTTTTGGTCGTCATTCTGAATTTGAATACTGGCTGTAAAATTGCTCTGACACATTGGCTAAATATTATCATAAGTCACAACATGTATTTGCCTAAAACAGGATTTGTTTCAGGTTTGGGTCTGCTTTAAAAGTTAACCAAAGGTACATAATTCATTTATTTTATGAGAGGAGCCCTCAAAATTGACATCACGAATGCATGCTGTCTGTGAGTACAACAGCATAGAAAGAGCAAATTTACATCTTTAATAGGAATCTTTGGTCAGGTATTTCTGTACAATTGCAGTTCAACTGTGGCCCAATAGACAAATGTAATAATAATTGTTTTGCACAGACTATATGGCCAAAATATATTGTTCTAGAATGTCCATAATGAGGAACTATCTTTAATACACCCACTCCCACCCCCGACAGGCCTGTTAAAGTGTAGGCCATATAGTGCTATGCAATGCCCATCACTGCAGAAGCTCACAGAGCAATAGACATCATATGAAGTGTTCTCACAAGTTCTTTACACTGTTACAATCATATTTACCCCCCCCAAAGTAAAAGAATAAAAAGCACTTTCACTTTTTAGAGACCAAGGTGAGAAGGTTCCTGATATTCTTTTATTCTGCACCTCATTCTTGATTCTTTTTGGATCACTATAAAAACAAAGTACACCCAATGGACTATCAGATATTTATTTTACTAAATGTGGGTTATACTTTAATACTGGGTTATACCCCACTGTGACCCAGGGACCCTTTGGTGCCAACTGGCAGAGAACACAGAGAGGGGGTGTTTATGAATAAAGACAAAGTATTGATCTGGTATAACTTGGATTGCAACAAGACGCACTGAATTCTTCACTTAGGAGGGAAACTGACAGCATGCATGTCTCATGAAGGAAGAGTCACAGGCTGCCTGGCTGTAAAGCGCTATAGGGATTTTGGGTGAGCAAATACTTGGTTCAACATGAGAGTATCTTGTTAAGTCCAGGCTCCAGAATGCATGTTTATTTTATTTCATATGTAACCATTTGTTTCCAATATTTCTATGTGGTACTACTTAAATCTCTATGATTTGTTAAATAAACCTACGTGCTGTGGGTTGAGTGGAGTAGTGATCTGAGGTGCACCAGGTAATCTGGAGTGCACCACTTCTTTGGAAGAAGTGGACTGGTGAATACTGAGAGCTGGACACTTCAGGAAGACACTTAGTGGGCCAAACGGTTGGAGTTTGCCTGTTGCCAACCTGTAGAGTGACAGTGGGGCTTGGAGGCCTATCGCAGAGTACTAGTGTTGCCTGTGGCTGGTGGAGTTGGGGGGTTGACCCCAGGCAGGCACAAACACTGCTTCCTCATGATAACAGAAGGTGGTAGTGAGGGGTCTCAAAACCCTAGGTACCCTCTGGAAGCATCACACTTAGCACTTAAATAGCACTTTTCTTTAGTAGATTTCAAAGCACTTTACAAGAGAGATCATTTCAGAAATTTAGATCTTTTCATAAGTGTTCTATAATTTATTTGAGAGAATTTTCCAGTCTGTCTAGTAGTGGTCCCCGAACTTTTCACAATCATGCCCCTCCCTCCCGGAGCCAGAACCAGGGCTGTGGCTTGCACAGGGGAATGGGGGGTGGCGAGGCATGGACAGGGGTAAGTGGGCTAGGGCTGAGTCTAGGGGCAGGTCTGGGGCCAGGAATGGAGCTATGGCCAAGGGCTGAGGCTGGGGGAGGGGCTCTAAACTCGGGCCAAGGCTGGGGCAGGGCTGGGGCCGGGAGCCAGGGATGCGGCTGGGGGCAGGCCTGGAGCAGAAGGATTCACAAGAGTTCAAGTCAGATCCACTGTAAGGATCTGTTTACATAGAGTATGTGGTTTCAGTGATATACAGACCGAAGAACTAATAAAGAACAACTCACTGTAGTGGAAAACTAATACAGCATAACTCAAATTTTAGTGTGTTAATGAGTTTTAGCTACTATTCCATAACTCATTATTCACAAAAGAGCTAATGCAACAAACTGTTCAGGATAATAGAAAGAAGACTTTAGTGAAGGGACACTGTCAAGGCTGTTGACAGCTTTACTTTTAAAATGTCCCAGTAGTTTGGAAAGCACAGCCATCCTCTGAACCGAGGGTTATAATTGTGACTATAACAACTCTCACCTAGGAATTTGAATTTCTAATGCACACAATACAACCCTTGTTTTTAGATAACTGGAGACATTATCCCTTTATTCTTTTACTCTATTACATATTCACTCACCAAAATTTCAAATAGTAATTTTAACATATGTTAATTCTCCCTTCTCTATTTACTTATTTATTGGTCAAGGACTGAGATTTTAAAGATGCACTCAAAAATGTCAGATATGTACAATGTAATTAAGCAAGATGGAATGTTTACATTAACAACACTATGGGCAACTCCTGATGGTCTAAAGCACATGAATATTTGAAAAGTGAAAGAATTATTAGGCCAAACACTGTGTTTAAATGTCATCCTCTAATTCATACTTATTAGCAAGCAGGGACTTGACAAAGACAGGCAAAAGATAGAGGTACCTTGTATCAAACCCAAAACCAACTTCACACTTTAGTTTCCAACCAGACTGAGCTGAGAAGTTTTGGCCTCCAGAGGAGTCCAGACCAGGACCACCCTATCCTGAGTTCACACCATATTCAAGATGTACCTTTCAACAACTATCAAGGGAAGGAGGTGCCAGTACGTGGGGTTAAAATGGAGGGCAGGGGGTTGAACTGTTGGTTTGTTGCATGAGTTAGATTGCTCTAGCTAGGCATTGTGTTTAACACCATAATAATGCTCTGCTATTGGCCATCTTTCTATAAGTATATATGAGGACTCCCTCAGTGGTTAACTATGAGTATGTGGTATACGTAGCTATCCTTCAGTGTTTTCTTCACTACATCTTTATTAGGTGTAAGGCATCTTCCTGCCTGACTACGGGGGGCAAGAGCTATGAGGAAAAATTCAGGTTGGATACTCTCAGAGACAGAGAAAAAGAGACACCCTGTTTTCTATCTCCTGATATTTTGTTTTTTGATTCCCTTAAACTAAAATAAATAAACTATGCGGAAACTATATGTTTTGCCCTTTTTGTACAGAAAAAGGGCAAATGTGACCTCCCTACTTGTCATCATGAACCTGTCCTTTGCAGTACTTGTGTATTTCACCCCTAACTAAAACCTGCCAGTAGGAGGGTTGTCCTAGCCCCAAAGCGTTTAGAAAACAGATCAGACCTAATGGGCTATTTGGAACTTGTGTAGCACATTTAAGAGGGACATTGTGCTATCCACACAGCGGAGAGAATCCCCCATTACCTATAGCAGAGGTGGGCAAACTATGGCCCGCGGGCCACGTCCAGCCTATGGGACCATCCTGCCCGGCCCCTGAGCTCCCGGCCAGGGAGGCTAGCCCCCGGCCCCGCCCCTGCTGTCCCCCCTTCCCTGTAGGTGCGCTGCTGCATGGGCAGCGCGGCTTGCACCCACCCACCTCCCAGGCTTTCCAATAAGCCTGTCCTGCCACTCTGAGTGGCCTGGTAAGGAGGCAGGGGGGAGGGAGAGCATGAGGTCCTGGGGGCAGTCAGGGGACAGGGGGTGGTTGGATGGGGTGGAGGTTTGGGGGGTGGTGGTCAGGAGACAGGGAGCAGCGGGGGTTGAATAGGGGGCGGGGTTCCAGGGTGTCCCGATGGGGGGGGCAGGAAGTGGCGGGGGTTGGATGGGGGTGGGGGTGTGGATAGGGAGTGGGGGGGTTGATAAGAGGTGGGGTCCCAGGGGGGTGGTTCAGGCGGGGGGTCCCGGGAGGGGGTAGTCAGGGGACAAGGAGTGGGGGGAGTTGGATGGATCAGGGGTTCCAAGGGGGGCAGTCAGGGGGTGGGAAGTGGGAGGGGGCAGATTCAGGGGACAGGCTGTTTGGGGAGGCACAGCCTTCCCTACCCGGCCCTCCATACTGTTTCGCAACTCCGATGTGGCCCTCGGGCCAAAAAGTTTGCCCACCCCTGACCTATAGCAACTAAGTGTAACGTGTCTCTGGTTCTCTTGGGAAACTGAAGTGCTCTTTTTAAATGGCTTTCCCAGTCCCTACATGGTTGACAAAAGCAATGTGAAATTCCTGAGGGAAGTGATTGCTGATCTAATGAGTTTTATGCTGCTGCCAGCTACAGCAGAAATAGTAATCTGAGTCTTTCTCTTTGCAACTGTTGGTGCCAAAGAATAACTGGGAAAGCAGGGAAGACAATGGGAGAGAAGCAGGAGAAAAAGGATAGAGAGTAATGCTGGTCAAAACTTTTTAAAACTTTGACTAGCTTTGATAGTCTGTATGACTGTGTGTTCAGTTTTATTTTATTTATTTATTTCCCAACTATGCTCACTGGCAGCTTGCACGTGTGTCAGGCGGTAGTTTGATCATTATATTCTGTTTTCTTTGAAAGGAAGCATTTTTACAGCTCCCACTTCTGTGCTTGCCTCTGCCCACAGTACCTTAAAAAAAAAACAAAAAACAAACGCTGTTCTGGCTTTGTGTCAACAACTTAAAAAATATTTCAGAAGTGCTGAGCACCCACAACCCCCATTAGGAGTGTCCTGCCAAAAATGCTCCCTCACTCCAGCTTATGTTTTCTTTGAAAGTGAGAGCAAATCATTACATTTTTTTAAGCCACTATCTAATTTAGGTTGTAGGCGTTTCAAATACTTCTCTTTCACTTCACTAAAATACCTGACAGACTAGGCCCAAGACTTTCATAAATGACTGGTGATTTTGGGAACCCAGCTTGAGACACCTTAAATGATCCGATTTTCAAAGAGTGGGTGCTGAGTATTTTCTGAAAAAATTAAGCTATTTCAAGTTGGGTATCCCCAAACTGAGGAACCCAAAATCACTTTTAAAAATCTTGGCCTGAAGCAACATAATGATAATGTGAAAGTAAAAAGTGTATAGGAGCTACAACTGATCAACTGTACAACTTCTATTAAGATAAATTCTGCAGGATAACTCAAAACAACTGAAGAAAACAAAAGAAAAGAAAATAGGAATAGACATTTTGTTCCGTTTATTTTCCCTGGTGATTTGCAGCCTGATGGCAAGGCTTGAAAGTAGCATCAATCAGTAAAGGTGGGTAGATGCTGGAGCAGGCATATGACATTTTGATCATCAGCCTGAGTGTGCCCACCTAATTTATTTCCCTCTGCCTTCCATTGTTAGCTGCTTTGCCTCTTTCACCCTGTTTAGTCCACGGATCTGCCCTGCTCCCTCCCATTCTGGCGCTTTCAAATCACAGATTTGATCAAATTCCTTCCTATTCAACTTTCCTTCTCTTCATACAATACACATATATATTTCCATTTCACTGCTGATTTCACACTCTCGCCTGAGTAATGGACTTCTTTACCTCCTGCCACCTTCCCACTTCACTACCCTGCTCTGCAAGAATTGCATCTAGGTCTCTGTGCTGGTCTATTGTTCCAGGCACCAGTCCTGCAAACTCTTGTGGAGATACAAGACAATGCCTATTTTTCCACTTACCAATTAAATGGCTTTATATGAAATTGCCAGAAAAACTTGTCAACCAACTACATGATCTTGTTAAATTTACCAATTACATTCATGCAAAAACACAAACTTCCTCCCAATACCCCCAACACAAACAAGATGACATAACAGCATGAAAGAGAAAGTATTTGGAAAATAATGCTTTTATTTCTCTCAGTCATAAGTGCCAAATGTCCTAGAAATAAATACTTCAGATGTAGAGAATGCTGAAAATTAAAGTTAAATTAAATGGACACTTGTGTTAAAGCTGTCTATGTTACATGTAAAAGCTTAGAATATTTTCAAAATCTAATTTACTTGTCACTGAGCTTAGACAATGAAAATGACATGATTTTTTAATAACCACTTTGTAGTCAGTTTCACCTACAGGTCATCATGCCCTAGTGCAGTGGTACAATGGGTTGGAAACACTACCAGGGGGATGTTTAACAATAGGCTGCACTAAAACAAGACATTTAGTTCCACACAGTAGATAATGGGGAAGGGTGACAGGAACTCTCAGGATCCATGGTTCCTTCTATGGGGAGGTAACCCTGCCCCTGTGATAGAATAATATTGTGGAAATGCCTCAAAAAGGACCTCAGTGAGAATTCTTCCCACTTAGTTCCCTCCCAGAGTATGTTACTCTGACCCAGTTTTTAATACTACTGATTGCATATTTTAAAATCTAAATATGCTGGATTTAATTTTACATTACTTATATCAGTCTTAGTCTTTGTAAAAGCTTATTTCTGCAAAACCTAACTTCTCAGCCGTCTCTGACTGGCAATGGCATTTCATATTCTGAAAGGAGAGGAGCTAGGTGATTGGGAACCTGATTCAGAATCACTGAGAGACATCTCCTTTCTTAGATCTGCATTATCTCAAACCAGTCTGATAGCACACAGTCTGATTGGGGAATGCTACAGCATCAGCTTCAGAGCTCAGTCAGGAAGACAAAAGCCCCTGCCTTCCTCATATCCAGAAGCCCTTTTGGAAGGTCATGCAAAAGAGTTAGTACAACAGAGGTCAGCCTGTTACAACTGTGGACTCCCAAGAAGAGAATTTCTGCTGAATCAGATCCTAAATCAAGTACTAAAAATCTCTCTGACAGGAATAAAATTAATGATTTTTAAAAAAGAGAGAAAAAATGTCAGCTTCCTGGAAAAGCCTGTCTCCTTCTGCAACCACAGCAGCTTCCAACGCTCTGTCAGCAGTAAAAATACAATAGCAAAAAGAGAAACAAAATCGTATTTGCCTCCTCTATTTCTGTCTCTTTTGTGGAGGTATGGATATGGTTAAGCAGCTTAAAACTATGTAGCCATAAAGAGTTATAGGCATGGCCCAGAAATTGCCATCAGTAAATTCAGTCACTCTCCTAGTCTATAGCATCACATTATACAGCTAAGGGTGGGGGGGGGAAGGAGGGCAGGGGGTTATTACTTCCCTCAATACACTATTCTAAAGTACAGGGATATTTATAGTAAAAACTGGATTACTGGAATTTTTTTTAAATTGCTCCTTTAACAATTTATTTTTAGATTGTTCTATATTTTCTCTCTTCCCCACAGCATTTCCTTTCATTTCCTGAAAAGGTCAAGGGTACAGTGATAGTCAATCTGCTGGGAATTTGGGTACCAGAAACCAAGAATATAGGTGGTGCCCCATTTGCTGGGCAGATGCTGTGGAGCAAGGCAGAGGAAGCAGAAGGGAGGGACAAAAGCCATCCATTTTTGGGTAGGTGTTTAGGTACTGAGTGGGATTGTTGAACGTGCACTGGGAGAGCAGTAGGGCCACTTTTCAAAACTAGTAGGGAGCTAGGGAAACCCTTTAAGTCTCTGGCCTGGGACAGCTGCCAAAAGCTGGTGACTATCCACAGAGGCAGATGGAACATGGTCCCTGGCTTGCTCTTATTTTATAGCTGCCAGAAGACTTGTACTGAGGACAGGGAAGTCATCAGTGGAGAAGGAAGGTGAGAAAAAATAATATATGGAGACAGTTCCCAACTCACAATGGTGCTGTTGTCTTTTACAGGCCAAACGGAAATAGGGCTGTAGTGTTTTGTGGGCACAAAAGTTTCCTATGCATTTTTGTGGGAAAACCTATTGTGACCTGCTTTGAAACTAGTGTTTTTTGTTAGCAGATTATTCTGCATCTGCACATGCTTCCATCTCTAGTGTTGGAAATTTCACACAATTTGTCAAATAGTTTGCTATTATTTTATTAGTGGGTTGCTTTTTTTTTTAAAGGTCTGATGTTTTCCATCACTTCCCCTTTCCTGTAGCAATATTACCCCCATCAACCCTCCAACCCAGTTATGGTGAAAAAAGTGCAGATGGAGAAATACTTAATGACGTCTGAGTGGTGCAGAATACAACGATAATTCACGTCAGCTCAACTTATGCCTTTAGAAACAGCTCCTGGAAAAACATAAGTAAAATGTTCAGTGAAACAGATGAGCTGTGTTACCACCATTCAAAAGATGATTAGTAAGTTTAAAAAAAATTCAGATACAGTCAGCCTTCTTGAGCAGCTGGCACACACTAGTAAACTGTTTTCTCTAGCCATGTGATTTTCTCACTTACTTGACCTTGACAATACCATGAAACGTATTTGGATTTTCCCTGTCCAATGTCACTTCACACACAATTTATCGGGGACAGAAGGGGAAAGAGAGAGGTCATGCTGAGATGTTTGGGGACCCAAACAACAAAAACAGAGATTAACAAAAAAAAGATCATTTAAGATTTTAGATAAACCCACAAAATCAATTATTTTCACAGTTACGAATTAATACTCTAATACTCACAATAAGGATTTTTACTAGATTGTGGTTTTTTTAATGTTCTTCCAGCGTTTTCCTTGCAACCTTAATATTCCTTGAATGTAGTTCTTGTGTGTGAGTTATACCTTGGTGATAGGAAGGGGATGATGATTGGTTATTTTATTATTGGGGCTGCGTATTTACTTAATTATTATAAGTACTGGTGGTTTTGTAGTTCCTTAACTAAAGCATAAATCTGCAGCATGTAATGAATGGGATAGTTATCATGTGCAGTAGGATCATGAAACCCCATGCCTAACTCTGCGAAGTGAATTCACTATCTAAGCCACTGCAACACATTACAAGCAATTTTTGGTGGTGTTCCAAAGCACCAAAAGTCATTATTCCACATTATGATCTAATAGTCTGAAATGTCGCACTTTAAAAAACAAAAGTTTTTGAGTCATAAGAACACAAATGTAGTAGAAGTGTGAAAAATCCTAACAGTTTTTCTGTTGCAATTCTGTCCCTCAGAAAAAGCTTATAGATTTTTTTTCCTGGAAACATTAGTTTACAAATATACTCCATATTCTACCCTGATTGCATGCGTGGATCTGCCATTGATATCAAAGAGTTTTGCAGAACAATTGAAGCTGTAGTATGGCACAACTGAGACCTTATGGACTATATTAAAACAAAGAAACGGTCACACACAATGTACAAGCAACTACTGCACTGCATGCACAGTAACTGTATGTGTATATGGCCAATTCTGGTCATTTTTCTATACTCAGCTAGTCAATTTGCATATAAAGTTGTGTCAAATAGGCATGAAATTTTGCACACATTTTGCCTGTGAAATTGTATAACCAAAACTTTAATAAAATTGGTCCTACGCTATAAATTATTTTCAAAGTTACATGCATGTCACCCTACTGATTTGCAAACTCATTGTTGAGTGTAAAGTGGTCAAGTTCTTCCCTGAGACACTACTGTATGGCGACTAGCAACTGTGTATCTGGAGGGAGAATAAGGCTAAGTTAAATTTTAAAAGGTGATCCTTTTTGTGCATGCACAACCATTATGCATGCAAAATCTCCATTTCATTGTGTAGAGCAGGTACTTTTGCATGGAGTAACTCAGTTTACAAACACAAATAATCATCTGCATGTGTAAATGACAGAACTTGCATACTTAAACAAGCATCAGTGCACAAATGAGTATCCCTTTAAAACCGTAACCCTCACTATATGCAAAATTTATCCCAGGGAAATGTTTACCATAACATGCTCAGATATACACATCCTTAACTATTAGGCCACTAATATTCACTATAATATGAGGCTTTAAGAAAAGTACTTAGGTTACTGTTGTGATACAACCATGACACAGATATGATATAGCAGGAACTGGTTCAGATGGTGAACAACGTATTCAGAATAATGGGTCGGGTTGCCAGTTTTGGTTGGATGTGTTCCTGGAGATTTCATCACATGATACAATCTTTAATTCCTGGAGACTACAGGCCAATCCCGGAGAGTTGGCAGCCGGAGAGTTGGCCGGAATGGCGGATGTTGGCAACAGTAGAAGATGTGTGTGGGAGTGGGAAAATATGCTAACAAACTGACTCACTCAGGAGGGAAGACAAAGCTGACGTAAGTAACAGGAAATTAGGGAACATTCAGAAGCTGAAGGTGATTTAGTTGATATGTTGACATTTCAATGGAGAAAGCTTCTTGGACAGGAGATGGCAGTTACAGTCTTGTCCATTTTTGCTAGATTCATGCAACTACATTTTCAAAATGCTGTATGTTACTTGTATGTGTACATATGATGTACATTCTTGTTTAACATGATATATATTAATACAAGATATTTTGCACGTTTGAAGGCACAGTTTGCTCTATCATATACACATAGGCCTCCATTACTAGTGGGACTTCTGAACTTAATTGCAGTTAGGAAGATCCTGTGCACTGCAATCTAGACTTAGAGACTGCAAGTCCCATGATGCCTTGAGGAAAGAGGAGAGACTACCTCTTCCAGGTAGGGCAGGCGGTGGACTCCATTTTGGGAGAGGACCAAGATTGATGGTGTGGAGCTCTGTCTAGAGTCCAGACCAGGAGCTGCTGCTAACTGCTGCTGAGAGCATGCTGGGGCTTTGATCGAGCAGAGAGCTTCAGAGGTAGTTGGTGGCTTCACTGGACCCAGGGGAAAGACTGTTGCTGTGTCTGGAGCTGACTAAGGTGGGCGTGCAGTGTAGGAACTGTGAGTAACCCCCACTCTTGTTTGGGAAAATACTTGCAAGGGAAGAGGCACATCAGAGAGTCTGAGGAGAGGCAGAGCGATCTTCCCATTGAACCAGGACCCAGAGCTGCTGACCATCTTAAGCGGGGTTGCCTTGGCTGAACTGATACACAGAGCCAACAGAGTGCTGTCTCCAGCTGCACATCTTCGCTCGTGCCCACACAAGCAAGTGTCTAGGACTCTGAAATCCAGAGGGGTGTACACTCCAGGGTAGGGTAAATGGTAGCAGTGTAAATGCCAGTTAGATAATTTTCATTTATTACTGTATACTATATTTTAATTGATTTTTTTCCTACAGCCTCCTGTGGATTTAAATGAGTAGTGGCATTTAATCTTAGTCTGTTATACCCTGTTTAAATTGTTAAGTAAAGATGTGTTAACTCTAATTTAAGTATATTGGATGTATATTGGTATTTTTGAGTTAGACCCATGCCACAAGTTATTATTAGAATAGATTTATTCCTGGAGGTTCCCAAAGCACATCATTGAGTGTGTACAGAGGCCAGCCAGATGGAGGCACCACCAATTTTAAATTACTTTAGGAGAAAAGGGACTGCAGAAGAGGGGTGGATAAAGGATTTCCACCTATCCAATATCACCACTGGGATGCTCAGGATCTCCTTTAATATAAACAACATCAGGCGCCCAGGCACACAGGTGAGTGTTGCCTGCCCCCGAGGAACCTAGGGAGGAAAGTGGGGGTTACATACAGAACCAGAGACATACAACGTTTTAAAGTGGGGTGCAAAAACATGCACTCATCCTTAATTACCTGTTTTGTACCATCCAAATGAGTTTAAAAAGTGACACACATTGTCACACAAATATAACTTTCATAGAGAAATAGTATGTACAAATATACTAGCCCAGAAAAGATCATGTAAAGGAAAACCTCAGGTAAGAACAGTTAGATTTCATTAAAGCATATTTATTACAGTAGGAATGACTCTAATCATTCATTCTTACTTCATTCATTCTTACTTCGATGATTTAACTGGGAATTGGTCCTGCTTCGAGCAGGGGGTTGGACTAGATGACCTTCTGGGGTCCCTTCCAACCCTTATATTCTATGATTCTATGATTCTATGATTCAATATTGCCTCTAGGACAGGGATATCAAATGTCCTGCCCCTGAGCCAAACACAGCTCGTGGCACAATTTTACCCATCTGAAACACAGCAGCACTGATGCATAGGAAAGTAGACGGTTCAAAAGTGGATGTGGAGTAGACAGTTCAAAAGTGGATGTGGACACTCGGCTTTTTTAAAGTCTGGTGAGGTCACTAGTGACACTGGAACAATGGAGAGAGAGGGCCTGTGCTGCTGAGAAGAGGGTTGGGCCTGGGAATCCTGCATATTGCGAAAACCACCATTCCCCCCTTCCCTTTGCCAGAAACTACCCACTCTCCTTTAGGTAGGCTTGTCAGTGATATCTGCTGTTCATTCAGCCCAGAAAGTAGCAGGGGGTATGAATCATGGGTCTAGCAGAGATTAGAGTGATGATGGGAACATGCTTTTGCAGAGTCTAAGGAGACGCAACTGTTGACAACAGTTAAAAGACAACCTCTTGAAACTGCCATAGTAGGAGCTAAGAAAATAGAGGACTGTTGTCAAGGTTCCTTCCCCACTCTGAACTTTAGGGTACAGATGTGGGGACCTGCACGAAAGACCCCCTAAGCTTATTCTTACCAGCTTAGGTTAAAAACTTTCCCAAGGTACAAACTTTGCCTTGTCCTGGAACAGTATGTTGCTGCCACCACCAAGCGTTTTAAACAAAGAACAGGGAAAGAGACCACTTGGAGACATCTTCCCACAAAATATCCCCCCAAGCCCTACCCCCCATTTCCTGGGGAAGGTTTGATAATAATCCTCACCAATTGATACAGGTGAACACAGACCCAAACCCTTGGATCTTAAGAACAATGTAAAATCAATCAGGTTCTGAAAAGAAGGATTTTAATTAAAGAAAAGGTAAAAGAATCACCTCTGTAAAATCACGGTGGTAAATCCCTTACAGGATAATCAGATTCAAAACATAGAGAATCTGTCTAGGGAAAACCTTAAATTACAAAAAGACACAAAAACAGGAATATACATTCCCTCCAGCACAGCTTGTTTTACCAGCCATTAAACATAAGAAAATCTAACACATTTTCTAGCTAGATTACCCTAACTTTACAGGAGTTGTAAGGCTGCATTCCTGATCTGTTCCCAGCAAAAGCATCACAGACAGACAGACAGAACCCTTTGTTCCCCCCCCCTCCAGATTTGAAAGTATCTTGTCCCCTCATTGGTCATTTTGGGTCAGGTGCCAGTGAGGTTACCTTAGCTTCTTAACCCTTTATAGGTGAAAGGGTTTTGCCTCTGGCCAGGAGGGATTTTATAGCACTGTATACAGAAAGGTGGTTACCCTTCCCTTTATATTTATGACAACAGTTCACATCAAAAAGAAAGGAGAGGAAACTATGTAGGACATGGGGCAGACAACATGTTGGGAGAAACTGGGACCTATGGACAGCCATTTAAACTATACTTGATCTCAGTGCAGTTTACTGAGGACAAATAGAGCAATCCTAAAGTCAAGCCACCTCATCTGTAGACACTGGTACACTCAGTGAATCTTGATGTGTAGTAGGGGAAATCTGGAGAGGCAGCAGGAGCCAGGTAAAGTTTTAAGCAGTAGGCTTAATTGAACAAAATAGCAGTTTAAAGGTGACATCCTAAAGAGAGCTTAGTTGATCTTGTATGATTATTTTCCTGTTGCTATCTATCTTCCTGATAATAATATTAACGTAGTCTGCTCAAAATATTTCACATGTAAATAAGGGTAAAAACAAATGTCACTTTTCATAAATAGTGAATGACACAAAAGTTTCATTTTTCAAACTGATTTGCAGTTCTTTTCACTAAACAAGCAAACTTCTGTCATTGTCATAATAATCTGGACAATAGATGCTCCCTGAGAGGTACAAATCTGGTTTTTAATGAGCACGGATAACTTGGACTCCATTCTTTTAAAACATAAGGTGAGATTTCATTGAAACCTATTCCCTCTGTGATACACATCTCCAAATCAGGAAAGCAGAAAATAACATATCTGAATTGTATGGTCATTTTGAGTGGAATAATAAGAAAGATGTCTCTGTTATATTAGAAGTAACTAAACAATACAAAACTAAACAAGCTCCAAATTATTTGGAAAATGTTCACATATTTTGAATGAACAGATCTACTTACAGTATTATGGGAAGGAATGAAGAAATTGAGTTAAGAAGGCCATAACGAGGAGTAATATTGGAAAGGATGAGTTGTCATTAAATTTGTATCATTTGTGGCAAGTTCACATTCAGTTCTGCAGAACACTGTGATGGACTGGTACATACTTTTCACAAATAACTATAATCTCTATTTATAAACATATATGAATGTTTCAAAAATAACAGCATAAACTATTAAAACAAACAAGATATGGGAAGTAGACATTACAGAAGAACCATTGAGTACAACTGATATATTTATATTACTCAATAAAAATTGGTAGAAGAGGTGAGGGGGAAAGAAGAGTAATTGTTGATAGTAATTGATGTGCAAGAAAAATAAATATGCAAGTTGTATCGCCATGGAAAGTATGAAGATCCGGCACAATTTTGAGTGAAGGAATTTTGAAAAATCCCCAATAGACAGAAGGAGATTTCAGATAGACTGGGGAAAAATAAAGATTATGGGGCAGCCTTCAATGAAACTATGACAATATTGCAGCAGATGACTATGTGTCCCTTCGCTTTCTAAAGAGAATGAAAGGTTGTAGAAGTCAGACAATAAACTAATACATCATTTCTGGATGTCTGGTGTCCAATAGCTCAGCTATTTAGTGCATCATGGTACATTGTGACAGGGCAGAACGCTACAAAGATGAATTAAATAAGAATAAACAAAACGGACATGTAGTTCTTTAGGTGATTTCTGTTATTTCAAGTTATATATAATTATCCAGTACATTTCCCATGAAGTTACAAGCACAGAACAGAAATACTCCCATTAAGGGAAAAATTAACACCAAATTTAATAAAAGCTACTCTTCAGAAGCTAAAACTGAAGTAACACAGATAATGGGGCATTTCCTTGTGAAGGGCCCTTTTAGTTTCAGGAAAAAAATTATGGAAACCAAAGGAAGACTATGAAAAGCCTTGCAATATAAATTACACACAGAGACAATGAATGTTTATACCAAAATCCAAAGTTAGACTGCACAGAGTCCCCTCGAGATCAGCCTTTGTGCTGGGGTAATCATTTTGTTTGGGTTATATGTGGACAGCGCGCACACACTTTATTGTTCAATAATTATGTACCCTTCATTCATCCCTAACAGAAATACAAAGCATAAATGATGCAAGTGCTAAAGGGCTATGAAACTGACTTACAGTGGTGGTGGACTTCGCGCCCCCCCCCGCCCATCACATGCCTTTGTTAAATTATTATAAGCATTTCTCAGAAGTATTAGGGGAGAAAAGTTGCTGGTTGTTTAAACTATTTTAATGAAGGTCTAACCTTTTTTACATTAAACATCTGTTCCCTTCATTTACTTTCTGGCAGCAGTTCATAAATTTTCTGCAGCGGACACAGCTTAATGAATATATACCAGATTATTTAAATGAATGGTGTTGTTAATGAGTTCTTTGAATAGATTTCTCTAAAAAGCAAGCATAAAATTACTTTCCCAATTGGGATGCTTTAACATATTTTAAGAAAAACATACATAATTGCTGTCACACAAGCCTTAGTTGCCTTAAAATTCCAACATTTTTAAAAGCTAGTATAATTTATAGTGATTATAATTTAAATAGTTGTCATTTTGTAGGAATGTAATGTCAGCACAGTGGATTGATTTCCGCCCCTTCTCCCATGTACTATCAGTTTATCAAAAGTAGTTCTTTTTCATACAGGAAAGGGTCAATTGTTCTGCTTCTCAGCCTTACTGTAAGGAGGAAGGAAGGGATATAAATAATAATAGCCTTTTATAACACCTTTCTTTTCAAAGGATCCCAAAGGGCTTATCAAACATGTAATTAATCCACTCATTCCCCTTTGAGGTAGGAATTTAAATCCATTTTACAGTTGGGTAAAATGAGACAGGATAAGTGACTTGCCTAATATGATTCAGTATCAAAAGCTGGCTATAGGATTTTGAAACTTTCATCATAGTCCTCTGTTCTAAACACTCAATTATACATATAACTTTATTTCTAATTGTGGTAAGGATCCTGATTCTATTCAGAGAGGTAAACTTGCTACAGGAATGTTATGCTTTAGAAGTCATTGTCTATATTTTATTTAATGGCTCTTATTTCTCTCCATGTATTGGTTCCAATATAGATAATACACTCTGGACTTGTCAATACAAATCCTAAGTGAAGTATTATTATTTTAGAACTTATACTCAGTTTATTCTCCAGCACTGAGTATCTTACTTATTAAAGTAAAAAAAAAATCCTTCAATTGTTGTATGTTTTAAATCTAAACATAGGCCCAATTCTGCAAACACTTATGCATGTGCTTAACTTTAAGCTCATGAGCAGATCTTTGCAGGATCAGAACCTTAAAAAAATTGCCACTGGGAATTCTATGGTCTTTATTATTTGTAACCATTTTAACTTTATGTTCTTTGCAAAATCTCTTCCGTTGCTATGTCTGAAGGCACTACAGAGATGCAAGATAGTATTGAATTGCATTGTAGTACTAGCAGGCTGTAATATCAGGTTTCAGAGTAACAGCCTTGTTAGTCTGTATTCGCAAAAAGAAAAGGAGTACTTGTGGCACCTTAGAGACTAACCAATTTATTTGAGCATGAGCTTTCATGAGCTACAGCTCACTTCATCGGATGCATACTGTGGAAACTGCAGAAGACATTATATACACAGAGACCATGAAACAATACCTCCTCCCACCCCACTCTCCTGCTGGTAATAGCTTATCTAAAGTGATCATCAAGTTGGGCCATTTCCAGCACAAATCCAGGTTTTCTCACCCTCCTCCCCCCCACAAACTCACTCTCCTGCTGGTAATAGCCCATCCAAAGTGACCACTCTCTTTAAAATGTGTATGATAATCAAGGTGGGCCATTTCCAGCACAAACCCAGGTTTTCTCACCCCCCTACACCCCTCCAAAAACCACACACACAAACTCACTCTCCTGCTGGTAATAGCTCATCCAAAGTGACCACTCTCCCTACAGTGTGCATGATAATCAAGGTGGGCCATTTCCAGCACAAATCCAGGTTTTCTCACACCCCCCCCCACCCCCATACACACACAAACTCACTCTCCTGCTGGTAATAGCTCATCCAAACTGACCACTCTCCTTACAACGTGCATGATAATCAGGGTGGGCCATTTCCAGCATAAATCCAAGTTTAACCAGAATGTTGGGGCGGGGGGGGGGGGGGGGTAGAAAAAAACAAGGGGAAATAGGCTACCTTGCATAATGACTTAGCCACTCCCAGTCTCTATTTAAGCCTAAATTAATAGTATCCAATTTGCAAATGAATTCCAATTCAGCAGTTTCTCGCTGGAGATCGCTGGTGGTCACTTTGGATGGGCTATTACCAGCAGGAGAGTGAGTTTGTGTGTGTGGGGGGGGGGGGGGGGCGAGGGTGAGAAAACCTGGATTTGTGCTGGAAATGGCCCAACTTGATGATCACTTTAGATAAGCTATTACCAGCAGGAGAGTGGGGTGGGAGGAGGTATTGTTTCATGGTCTCTGTGTATATAATGTCTTCTGCAGTTTCCACAGTATGCATCCGATGAAGTGAGCTGTAGGTCACGAAAGCTCATGCTCAAATAAATTGGTTAGTCTCTAAGGTGCCACAAGTACTCCTTTTCTTTTTGCTGTAATATCAGTGATTATTGTTGTTTTAATATATAAATTACCAATCAAAATACAGCTCTGATCCAAAAATGTTATTTCTGGTGTACAAGCTAAGTATAAGATTCCAAATTATGTCTCTCTCTTCCTCAACCACATTTAGAGTGATTTTCCTGAGTAAAGATATGGTTTAATTAAATGTGGTTTACCACAACTGGCAGTCTGATTTTGAGGAAAAAGGCTAAGGCCATAATAATATGTGTATTCATTTATATGAGGAAATTCAGCAACATGCTGGAGTGGGTTTTCCAAGGCTTACAAGAGTCTCTTGATAAAAATCTGGATCTAAAGTGAAGTATGAGTTCAGATGATCTCGCTTGCTCTGTTCGTGCTTCCCCCTCACTCCTGAATGCTGCTAAATCATCCCTAATGGAAATGACTTGCTCCTGCAGCTCTTAAAATTACTTCTGGTGTTTCATGTACCACATGCTGGTTAATAAGATGACAGAACTCCATGCTTGGAAAACTAAATTGGCTCTTTATTAGAAGAACTATTTACAGAGAACTGCAGCCAGCATCCTAGCCATGTGTACACAGACTGAATTCCTGGTCACTCCTCCAAACTTTTCCTTGTGCTCCTTCCTCTGAGTTCCATACAGGTTGCTACATGTTTCCTTTTAACAATTTTTGTTGTGGTGGTTTTTGTACAAGCAGTTGCTTACTTGCTCGGGCCACAGATTAATAGTACATACCCCATCCTAGGGAAATGTCATTTACTGCCACACTATTGTGGGCTTTTAGGCCTCAAAGTCCTTCAACTGTGCCAGTCTTCAAACCAGTATCCCAATTCTTGTTATTGCTGTTGGTGGGGGACTTGTTTCCACCCTGTCACTGCCTTCATTCTGTTGTGTGGCATCTTGTTGGTGCTCTCTACTGCTTATATACTCATATGACTCTCCTATGTCAGGTCACCTGATAACTAAGATTCTTTTTATGTCTTCCTGGCCTGGGCCCTGTCCCTGTGGGCATGCCTGCTGTCTGACACTACTCCACAGCTGTCTTTGGTTTTGTCTACACTGCTGTCTGAGTCTGTAGCTACCTCATATGACCTGTGTCCCACTGAAGCTAGGGGTGTTGCCTTTTGCCATTGCTTTCTGTGGCTATTTGTTGATTGAACCCAGACCTTCCACCTGTGTGTAGTGGCTTCATGTCCTTGCCCTCTTTCTCATAGTGAGCTGCCTTCTTAGCTTGACGTCTTTTAACTGCTTCTATATCCTGTCCATCATTCCTCTGCTGGACTACAGCAGACTACCTTTCATGGGAAGCAGAGTCTTGGTTCTCCAACCCATCACTATACAGCCTACCCATCACTTTACAGCCATGGACTACAGCAGACTACCTTTCATGGGAACCAGAGTCTTGGTTCTCCAATCCCTAGCTGGGCTATTATCTAGTCCCTGGAAGGCTGTATAGTGATGGTCTAACATTGCTAGGTAAGGATCCCTTCCTGCCTGATTTGCCTTTGGCATCTGTCTCTTGGCTGTTTTACTGATAACTCCACCATCCCATTCCTTTGCTGTTACCATGGGGAAGACATCTACTGCTCAAATTCCCATTTGGTGCTGAATCATTTGAATTCCACTGCAGTATACTGTGAACCATTGTCTGAGCACAGAGTGTCAGGTATGTCAGATCTTGCAAAATTTGCTGTCACTTTCCTGATCACAGTTCTTGCCTGAGCGTCCTCCAGATAATTCCCTCTCCCAGAAATCTGAGTAGTAATCTATGGTGACCATTTAGTTCCTGTCACTAAAATGAAAACCAATTGTTTTTTTTTACCTTTTCCCAGGGTTGGGTTGTGATTTCATAATGCTACAGAGTCTCCTGTTGTCTATCACTATATTCTTTGCACACCTCACACTGTTCTACATATGTTCTCAATTGGGTCTGGTCAGTAGATATGGCCCTGGCTTGTCTCAGCCTTATAAATCACTGGACTCCTTTCACATCCTTTACTCCGTGCATTTCCTTAAAGGCTGTTTCCAGGGTTCTGGCCAGAGTCCTTCAGCAGTCAACACACGTTTGATGAAGGGGACCTCAGTTCTCCTCAGCTTCAGGTAGTCTGCATTCAGCCTAATATTCCTCTCTTGACATGTGTTTAGGAGTTATGACAGCTTAGTATCATGGTCCTATATTTCCTCTTTCTTGGCATCTCCTCCTGCAATAAGAATGTCATCAGGTACAATCTTGATCCCTTGGTGTCCCTCTACTGCCTGGTTTACACTAGAGCACCTCTGGCGCCACCCATAGACATTTGTGACAGAGTGGGAGTAACTAGAGCTAGCTCACCACTCTGTACACCTTGTAAGCATCCCCATATGGGACAAATTGGGAGAAAATTGATTATGACTGGGTGATTAACCAGTTAACAAAAGGATTCAGCTTGTCAGCTGGGAACTGTTTTATGGGAGACAGGGAGGGAGGTGAGAAGGCTGGAAGGAAAGGCAAAGAAGCTCAGGATCTTAGGGAGACGATCTTATCTCACCCTGTGTCAAGGGGATATGCTGAAGCTTGGGAAAAGCCATATGGTGATGGGACATGGAGTTGCATAAGACACTGTAAATAAAGTAGGTGAACTTATGTAAGAGAGTATGAGGACTGCTTGCAAAGGGATCTCCAGGGTGGGGAGCAAGCCCTGTGACATATTCATACCCAAGAGTACCTTCCAAACGGTGTGGCAAAAGTTGTCAGATGGCTGGATGGCTCATTTAGCTCAATATGCTAGAACCCATTCTTGACATCATAAACAGTGAATACTTTTGCCCTTGATAAACTGGATAGGCTGTCCTCAGACACCGCTAATGTATAGTGACTATTGTTTTCAATGCCTTAAATGGTTTTGGGTCAGTGCAGGTCCTCAGTCTACTTGCAGGTTGTCTCTCCATTATTAGGCTGCTGATACATTCTGGGTAGTTTCAATGGTTGTAATAAGGCCTCCTCTTTGCAGGTTTGCCATTTCCTCCTTCAGTGGCTCCGCCAGGGCTAATGGAACTCTATATTTCAGTAGTCTCACAGACTGCATGTGAAAGTCCATTTATACCTTAAAGTTGCCCTTCAGGTGTCCGTCTCCTTTAAATATGTCTTTACATTCTATTGGGATGCTGGAAAGGTCACGTTGAGGATGTTCTGCTGTTGTCCTTTGATCAAATCCACAGCTTGCACTGCCCTGCTGCCCAACAGTCTGTGGTACTCCTCAGTGTCAACTGCTATAAACTACAAGCAATGATGTCTCTTGTTTTGTGGGTGTAGTATCGACAGCCTGCATTTGCCCACTGGCCTTAGAATGGTTTCATTTAGGCTTAGAAGGATTAGTTTTTATCAGCAAATGTTGATTTCACCATATACACACAAACTGAAAAAAAATTCCGTTGATAACAGTCAAAATTTACAGATCAGCAAGGTAAAAAAAATGCTGCTTATTTGTGCTTGATTAAAGGATATTTATATTGACATGGAAGGTTGATAATTTGTGCTTTAACTGTTATAAATCTTTAACTTTTTGGATCTCAATGTCTACTGTCATTAAATAATTGTCTGACCCCCACCCACACCTTTCTCTGAACCTCCTGTAATTTCCCACAACTGAGAATTTAAATTAATAAAAAATAAAAGAGCTTAAAACTCATAATTTATGTGCAACTATTAAAATTAAATTGATATAAATTGGAGTAGCTGCAGTATTGGGACATGAAGTCATTCTGTTTCCTCCTTGCACCACTGGGCATTTTTCTTTCTGCCCTCCGTGTTACTTTCTACAGTATATGCTCCAGACATAATTTCTGCATTCTCTGTCCTGGGTCCTCAGTTGCTTTATCTTGAGCCTGTGTATCTGTTCTGCACTAATGCTGTCACTGTTTAGATCAGGGGTCGGTAACCTTTGAGAAGTGGCGTGCCAAGTCTTCATTAATTTAAGGTTTCGCGTGCCAGTAATAAATTTTACATTTACAGGGGCCCCCTAACGGAACCCCAGACTGGTAGCAGCTGAGTGGGCCAGCAACCAGGACCACGGCTGGCAGGGGGCTGGGCGACTGGAACCCCAGACCAGCAGCGAGGTGAGCGGGGCCAGTGGCTGGTATCCCAGGCTGGCAGCAGGCTAAGTGGGGCCAATGGCCAGGACCTGGCTGGCAAGGGGCCAGCAGCCAGAACCTCAGACCGGCAGCAGGCTGAGTGGGGTGGCAGACAGAACCCCAGACCAGCAGTGGCTAACCCACTGCCAGTCTGGGATTCCGTCCGCTGGCTCCTGCCAGCCGGGGTCCCGGCCACCGGCCCTACTCAGCCTGCTGCCGGCCCAGGGTTCCGTTCACCCAAGCAGGAAGCAGGCTGAGCGGGGCTGGCGACCGAGACCCCGGCTGGCAAGGGGCTGACAGCCAGAACTCCAGACCGTCAGCAGGCTGAGCGGGGTGGCAGACAGAACCCCAGACCGGCAGCAGCTCACACACTGCCGGTCTGGAGTACCGGCCACTGGCCCCTTGCCAGCCGGGGTCTTGATTGCCGGTTCCACTCAGCCCACTGCCAGCCTGAGGTTTCGTTCACCCAGGACCCTGGCTGGCAGCAGCGTGCCAGTAAAAATTGGCTTGCGTGCCGCCTTTGGTTTAGATCCTTTCCCTGGACAGTTCAGCTGCCCTTGCTATGAGGAGGCTTTTCTCTAGGGTTAGATCTGTTTCTCTCCATAATCTCTCCAGTAAACTGGAATCACATGTCCCACAAATAATCCTGTCTGTACTTAGGTAATCTTTAATGTATCCAAAGTTACATGTGGATGCTAGAGTCCTCAGCTCTGTAATGTAAGCATCTATTCCCTCTTCTGCTTCTTGCTTTCAGGTAAAAAAAAAAAAGGTCTCTCTCTACAGTTTCATTCTGCTGTGGTCCTAATACTCAGACACTATTATCAGATGTTGCCGTGTTTTTGGCATTATTCCTGATAACATTGTCTCAGTCACTTCTCATCCTTTTCCCCCAGTGAGATAATAAAAAAGTGTTGCCTCCATTTTCTCATCTTTCCCCTATGGTCAGCTGTGTATACAGACTCCACTCTTGCCTCCACTGCTTCCATGTTTGTGCAAAGTTTTTTGTCTGGAAATCCAGCATTCCTGGTGGTCTGAGTCCCTCAGTGTTGCCTTTTTATGTTGTTTCTAAGTGCAGCTTTATTTGCCTGCTAATCTTGTACTCTACCTTGCTGTGGGTCTCACTAGACCAGAGGTGGGCAAACTACGGCCCGCAGGCCACATCCTGCCTGGCCCCGGAGCTCTTGACCCGGGAGGCTGTCCCCCCTCCCCTGTAGCCACGCCCCCACACGGCAGAATGCTCTGGGCAGTGGGGCTGCAGAGCCCGGCCTGACCCAGGCAGGGGTCCCGGGGGGCGGCAGTCAGGAAGGAGAGAAGGGGTTGGATGGGGTGGTGGGGGGCAGTTAGGGGCAGGGGGAAGTTAGGGGTGACAGGTCCGGGGATGGTCAGGGGACAGGGAGCAGGGCAGGTGGATGGGGCATGGGTCCCAGGGGGGCAGTCAGGAAGGAGGGGGGGTTGGATGGGGCGGCGGGGGGCAGTTAGGGGCAGAGGGTCCAGGGGCGGTCAGGGGACCAAGAGCAGGGGGGAGTTGGATAAGGCAGGGGTCCTGGAGGGCCGTCAGGGAACAGGGTGGGGGTTGGATGGGGCAGGAGTCCTGGGGGGGCCATCAGGAGGCAAGAAGCAGGGGGGTCGGATAGGGGGCGGGGGGCCAGGCTATGCCGGCTGTTTGGGGAGGCACAGCCTCCCCTAACCAGCCCTCCATACAATTTCAGAAACCCGATGCGGCCCTCAGGCCAAAAATTTTGCCTGCCCCTGTACTAGACTGACTAGAGCAACTCTGTTTGATATATCGCATGCTGGGTAATAACAGGAAAGGACTCCATGCTTGTAAACCTAAACTGACTGTTTATAAAGAGAATTATTTACAAAGACGCCACAACTGCAGCTAGCCATCTAGTCATGTGTATGAGGACTGATTTCCTGGTGCCTCTTCCAAACTTTTTTCTTTCCTGCAACCTGCACTCTTCACTCTAAGTTGCTACACTCAGGAGCAATTTTTTACCTTAGAAGTGGACCAGATAACTGTACATTTGGTGCTATTTTAGGGTCCTCTCCAAGTTCTTCTCCCTCTCTCTCCAGTCTGTGCTATACCTTCAGTATGTTTTTCAGAAACAATCTATAAACATCTCCAACAAAATGCAGTTCATATAAGCCTGTTTGCCAAGTGGCATTGTCTCCTTCCTTGGCTATGGATATGAGAAAATATTTTCATTTAAATGAGAAAACAAATCAATTGATTTCCCATCCTTACCCTTCCTGCCTGCAAGCCCATGGGGTTTAGCACAGATGAAGGAAGACATCCTTTATGCCCACTTCTTAAAATACTGATATCACGTCACAGAAGAAAAAGAGAAGGTAGAATGGAGGAAACTTTCCATGCAGGTCAGAATGGAATCTATGATGTTGCAGAACGGGATCTGATTGTATTTTGGGTGGCTTCACCTCACCTCGTACTTCCCTCAAATCAGAATTAGTCTGCTACTTTACATGCATAATTAGCCAATACCTCCTGTATTGATTAGTTTTATGATTATGTTTGAACAGATACCAAAAAAAAAAACCAAACCTGTGAAAGAGTGTTAAATATGATCAAGTATATCCATTTTAGCCTATCTAATGAATGCTACTATTCAGATTTTTCTATTTCCAAAAATCATTGATCCTATAGTCACTACTAGATGTCTTAGATCTAGGATTCTCTTTGTGAAGTTTGTTATATACTATGCCTTTCTTTTCAACTACTTGTTTAAGGAGAATTTTAGGCTTTGTCTACACTCCCCAGCTTTTAGCAACACGGCTGTGTCGACACAGTCATGTCACTAAAAGTTGGTCAGTGTAGCCGCTGTTTGTCATCTCCTTTGCCGACAAAATACTTCCACCCCTAACAAGCAGCATTTGCATTGTTGGCAGGAGAGCGCTGTTCACACTGGTGCTTGCCGTGGCAAAACTTTTGTCTTTCAGGGTTTTGTTTTGTTTTTTAAACACCTCTGAATGACATTGCCAGTGTAGATATAGCCTTAGATTGGCCTGTGAGTAAAGAAGAAGGAAAAAGTCAACAGTCTTGAGGATGGTGGTCTTTAAACTGTTCACATGACCTAATACTACATGCAGATAAAACCCTCATTAGTGACAATGGAAGTAAACACTGAAAAGGGGTCAGAATAATTAGCTATTATATAACCCATAGTCAGCAATTCAGACAGCTCTTAGAAAGCTCACAAGATTAACTCATTGCAAGTTATTTTCCATTTAAATTTTTAGAAATATGGGTACTATATATTAGATTATATGGATAAGAGAACTGACACCAAACTCTACATTCTGAAATCTATTGGAACTTAATCCCAAAGTTGCTAGTTTTTTCATGAAATAAAGTAAGAAACTGTGTATCGTGTATTGTTCTACTTTGCTTTTACGCTGGAGCTTACCTTATTTATAAAAAATAAGACCAAATACAACTCCTTACTGATGAGAAATAAACATAAAAGTTATTTATTTTTCTTTTATCCAATTATGTTTTTGACATTAGTAAACTCTCCCCACAATTTACTCCCATTTTTCTAAGTAGAATCATGTTTTCTCAGCTTGACTAGGTTATTTTTGTTTTTAATGGACTCTCTTGGTATTACAAGGAAAATTACAGGAACATGTCCTTTCCAGTAGATGTTTAATGCTCCTTAATCCACTAATGTATATTTCAGACTCTGAGAGGCAGGCTGGGTTTCAAAACCTCTGCTATCTATGCTCAGCAAGATAGAGGGGGAGGTTAGAGAAAATACTTCAAGGATATATTTTCTTAGCAGTAAAAGTTCTCCATCTGAAGCATATATTTTGTTTTTTAAAAGGGATTTGTTTCCAGACTCCCAAACAACTTTTAGACTACTTCTCATTTCCCATCTAAAACAAGGAAAACATTTCAAAGGGGCACCTCTGACAGATCATAGAATCATAGAATATCAGGGTTGGAAGGGACCTCAGGAGGTCATCTAGTCTAACTCCCTTCTCAAAGCAGGACCAATCCCCAACTAAATCATCCCAGCCAGAGCTTTGTCAAGCCTGACCTTAAAAATATCTAAGGAAGGAGATTCCACCACCTCCCTAGATAACGCATTCCAGTGTTTCACCACCCTCCTACTGAAAAAGTTTTTCCTAATATCCAACCTAAACCTCCTCCACTGCAACTTGAGACCATTACTCCTTGTTTGGTCATCAGCTACCACTGAGAACAGTCTAGATCCATCCTCTTTGGAACCCCCTTTCAGGTAGTTGAAAGCAGCTATCAAATCCCCCCTCATTCTTCTCTTCCGCAGACTAAACAATCCCAGCTCCCTCAGCCTCTCCTCATAAGTCATGTGTTCCAGTCCCCTAAACATTTTTGTTGCCCTCTGCTGGACTCTTTCCAATTTTTCCACATCCTTCTTGTAGTGTGGGGCCCAAAACTGGACAGAGTACTCCAGATGAGGCCTCACCAATGTTGAATAGAGGGGAACGATCACATCCCTCGATCTGCTGGCAATGCCCCTACATATACATCTCAAAATGCCATTGGCCTTCTTGGAAACAAGGGCACACTGTTGACTCATATCCAGCTTCTCGTCCACTGTAACCCCTAGGTCCTTCTCTGCCGAACTGCTGCCGAGCCATTCGGTCCCTAATCTGTAGCGGTGGATGGGATTCTTCCATCCTAAGTGGAGGACTCTGCACTTGTCCTTGTTGAATCTCTCTCTCACACATCTCCCTCCATGCCACAAGCGCACACATGTTCACTGCTGTTTGAAAAGGAATCTCGGTCAGTGGGATTGCAAATCTTGTCAGACCACCACTCTTCGCTCAAAGGTATGGGACACTTCTGTAATGGAATAGCTCGTAGCTATGAACACGTTATGCTACCTTGGCTCCTTTTTTCAAAATTTCCAAAGGAGGCAACCATGGTAGCTCAGAGAACACCCCAGAAATCGTATTTTTTGTATAAAAGTTGTCAGGATAAATTGCCTATAATTATCTCTGTTGAGCTAGAGGGTGACCTGCAGAACTGCTGCAGATCCACTCTGCAGATAATAGCATGTTGCAGCGATTTTGTCAGACCCAGTTGATGGTGGCATGGAGGATTCTTGGCTTGGCTATGGCGGCATAGTCAACTGATGCATACCTATACCGATCTACTGGCCACATAAGACAAATGATTTAAGCCTCAGAACTTGAGAGTTATTTAAGCAACTGATTTGACTTGCTAACTTCAGTTAAGTGAGATGAAGATTTGGGGCTTTGTTCTGCTGTTACAGTGGTATAAATCTGCACTAACACCATTTGAACCAGAAGAAAAGACAGCTGATTTTATCCGTGATGCCCATAAAAATATTTATTTGAATTCTCAAGTTAAACAGGCAATGGTTAGGGCTAACAAGATCCCACATCAAAGTGCAAATTACCTAAATTATTGGGGGACCAAAATCATCCTAAATATATCTTTTAATCTGACCTTTAAACAGCTAATCCTTATGTTAGTAGTTGTCAACCAGGGTTACGCGTATCCCTGGGGGTACACAGAGGTCTCATATTTGCCTACTTTTACGACAGGCAACATAAAAAGCACTTGCAAAGTCAGTACAAACTAAATTTTCATACAGTGACTTGTTTTTACTGCTCTATATACTATACACTGAAAAGTAAGTACAATATTTATATTGAAATTATTTTATTTTATAATTATATGGTAAAATGAGAGAGTCAGCAATTTTTCGGTAACAGTGTGCTCTGACACTTGTATTTTTATGTCTGATTTTGTAAGCAAGTAGTTTTTAAGTGAGGTGAAACTTGAGGTACATGAGACAAATCAGACTCCTGAAAGGGTTACAGTAGTCTGGAAAGGTTGAGAGCCACTGTCTTATGTGACTGAATTCTTATTTTTCTAATCTGGTGATTTACATGTGAAGTGTTTGCTATCAGAGATCACTACTTCCTTTGATTCCTGAGAAAATTGGTAAGAATTTAATGTATACTTGCACTGATGAAAGAGGTTAATAGAAATTTTAATAAAAGTCCAACCTTTGTCAGTGTTAGATTTTAGACATCTGAAACAACATAGACCTTCATCAATAAGCTGCATAATTTTGGGATGCAATCCATTTGAACGTATGGTGGTGGTGTTACATTAGTTACAAGAGGACTTCACTAATGTTCCATGACCCTGTCTCAGTCAAATGAACTGTTTAGAAATAGGAAGGTGCAATAAACCAAACAGAGTATGTTTGTGTGTCTATCTATATCTATTGAACATTAATTTTGTTTTGCCTTGATTCTTGAGAGAGTCAGAAGATAACCCATTTTCCTAGACTAAGTGGCACTGAAAGTAAGAAAAATGATAACAACAAATAATGCATACAGGTTTTTAATTTGATATTAAATTTTAATTTAGGAATTTTTTCAAGGACTAGCAGTAATATAGCAAAAATTGCTTATAGCATAAACCACTTATTTTTAAACTTACAAATCAGTTGAAAAAATGTTTTAATACAGTTTAGCCTTTATTATTCATTAGTTCCCTGTAATTATGGTTCCACTAATTAAGGCTTTCATAGTTTTGGTTTCCTATCAAACTCAACCTATTCTCTGTCAATATATTTAACGGTGAGCTGTCAGAACTAACAACTCTACCCTCATTTAGCCTTATATAAAAGGGCATCGACTACTCCCCAAATCTCACTACAATTAAATATAGTAATGGGAAAGCTAGATATTATAATGTGAAGCAAATTAGTTTTTGCTTCAGTGACAACATGTACTTGTGAATTCTGTACAGATTTTTCAAACTGCAAAACAATCACTGAGAATTCCTTCACAAACATAGGACATACACAATTTCAAGTCTGAAGCATTTGGAGTTTACCAGTGCTGTTTTACTTGTATCTCCAGTAAGGTCAATCAATGAGAATAAAATATTATTATTTAAAAGAATTGCTAATAGTTTTATTAGTACACCAGTGTGCATATAATTAAGCATCACTTCACTCTGATGGAACTTCCTTTAATTCCTAGATATGGCAGCTGTTATTCCCTTTCTGCATTTAATAAGATAGCAAGTTCAAAAGGGTAAAAAGGACAGTCTGGAGATTTAATCATCAGGGATTTTTGTATGTGCTTATTTTTGAAATCCAAATTTCAATCCAGCAAAAGCAATTTTATTACTATTAAGATAACAAAGGAGCTATAGACAGAAATCTAAGTCATACCACAAGTTAGCTTTAAGAATAAATGTGGTACAAAGCAAAGTAAAGCAGCAGCATTTCTAGAGGAGTTGAAAGGAGTCATGTTGTCCTTATATGTATTGTACGCAGTACACATAATTCTTTAACTTGATATGCTGAAATGTAATTTATTTTTTGACTAGGGACTTATATCTATTCTAGTTAAAAGAGCATTTCTAGTAATACAATATTTCATGTGCTGAATTATTCTTATTATGTACTCAGTATACCAAGAGTATATAACTAGTTTCAAAAACACTCTGTATTCTAAAGGCAGAATATTACTGACCCAGTTCTGCTCTCGGAACACAATAGAGTTGTGCGGCTTAGTCTAAGAGCTTATTATTCTATTTTGATCTTTTTGGCATTATCTGAGTATACGAGGATCCTGAACAGACCACATACCTATTCCCCTGCTAAAACAGGAAACTCTATAAAAGATGGCTATTTCCCATCTTTCTCAGATAAACAAAGTGATAGCATGTATCACTCTAAGGCTCATCTACACTTGGAGTGGGGGAGTGATTTTCAGCTTGAGTCGACATATTCACGCTAGCTTTCATCGAGCTAGCACACTAAAAAAGTAATGGAACTACAGTGGCACAGGCAGTGGCAAGGAGTGGCACAGGGTAGCTCCCCCTCCCCCCCCCCCCAGCATACATGCATAGGGGATCCAGGAGGGTTTGTACTCAGAGTGGTTAGCCCTGCTACCCCTCAACGCTGCCTGTGCTACCATGGCTACACTACTATTTTTATCAAGCTAGCTCAGTGAGAGCTAGCGCAAGAATGTCTACTCCAGCTGAGAATCATACCCGCTATCATAGATGTAGCTTAGGAGGCTATAACACAAATTTTTCCATGTTTCTCCCCAACCCTACAGCTGCAGAAGGTCCTGGATATAGAGGAATTGGTGTGGTTTTGCTGCATAAGGGGGAAGGATTTAGGGAGTTTGTGCAGTTTGGGAAGTCCGCACATACCCCCACCAAACACCCCATTTACAATAGACCTGTGGTCTTCAAGGGTTCCTTCCTTCAACCCCAGTACATGGATTTGGGCAAGAGATAGTCTGTGGAAGGACAAGGAATGCAGCTCAAGCTCTGTATCTCTTTAGATCTGTTGGCCATACCCACACTCCAGGTGGGTAAAGCATCACATACCTAAGGGCAACAGGCATAGTAATGCAGTAGCCTCACTTTGGTTCCTATGGTTCTCTTCAGCACACAGCCGGTTTACTCAGGCTGTACGCTAGAAGAAGGAGTTTGGCCTCAGTGCTCTAGAAATTCATTACATAGCAATATATGAAAATAAGTAACAACTGCTACTAAAAGGGATGACTTAAAGCTGGTCACAAGACAGCCTGGGGTTGCTCTGACCGCTGGAGCCAAAAATCTGGAGAAATATAGGAAAAACTCTTAAGTAAAGGGCATTGTGGGGAGAACAGGATGGACTCAGTGTTAACCAGATCCTCTCAGAGAAATAAGATATATAGTTTTGTATATGCAAGAATGTATATCTATTATCATGCAAACACCTATTATCAAAAAAGTTTAATGTTGACATTATTAAAACTAGCACTAATACCCTAAGAGCTACAGTTAATCTGGACTTACAGGTATTATCTGCCCGGAGATCCCCAAAGCAGCATAACAGCAAGACAAAATGAAAGACACTACCAAATATTTGCTTTAAAGCTCAACACCTGGTATTTTCTTAGCCCTGATTTATAAAAAGGCATGAGAGAATTTCATTGCTTAAGCCAATGAAACAGTTTCAACACGGGATGAGTCTGATACAGCACAGCTAGAAGCTAGAAAACAGGAGTCCACAGAAACAGACTGCAAGAAAAGTCATCCAAGAATGACAAGAGAAAGAGTGGAAGGACTCAGAATGTGCACACAGGAGTGACTGGAAAAGATTGGGTAGCAGAAATGCAACAGGAAAATCCCTCTCTCTCTCTGCTTCAGCTCTCTGAAGGTATCCTGTTTCAATAAATAAGACCTAACTAGGAGGGTATTTCCAAAATGAGAGAGATTCTAAACCTCTAGAGAGAATATTTAGGAGGGAAATGAGGTCATGGGAATATAGGGAGTAAAACTACTATGTTATTTAAAAAAATAGAAATGTAACTAGAATGGGGTTAGTTAAACTTGGAACAGGCAACAGAAGGCAACATTCATGACCTCCAGGTTTGATTATTGCAACTCATTATATCTGGGAATAAAGCCAAACAGACTCAGAGAGCTCCAACAGGAAGCAAAATGCACCAGTCCACTTGCTCAATAATACAGTCCCCTGCAAACTGACTCAGGTAGTGCTCCACTCTCTCCGCTGCCTCCCTCCCCTTTTGAACAGAGGTCCCAGTTCATGGTCTGTCCAGAAATACAAAACTCTCAATGGGATTGGTCCTAGCTGCCTGAGAGATTCCCTGTGTCTTAGAGACTGTAATCTCCCAAGGCAGCTACGTTCAATGAGGAGTTCAGGAGACAGAACCTCTAGAAGAGCTGCACATACACTAGGGAACGTACTCTTGCAGGAGTTAAGGATGACCAAGGCCCTTACAGCATTTAGAATGTCATTCCAACACCTCTCTTTGATCTAGCTTTACCATACTAGCTCTGTTCATGTTTGCACATGCATAGGAAGGGCTTGGGGACAGGAAGGGCAAAAATATGCCACCTTTCAGGTTACTCCTGTAGAAGGGAGAAGAGTTTTGTTTGTTGGTGTTCTTTTATTAATTTGGAGGGTGCTCAGATGCTACAAATACAAAGGCTACATACGTAGATAAACAAATAAACTCCTATCTGAAGATTCATTTTAAATGTGATCTAATTGTGGTGTTAAATGGCCCAATCCTGCAGTACATACCCAGTCCTGGGCTGTCTTAGGCAACGCTTGTCTTGGTGTCAATGGGAGTGGAACCGTTGCCTGAGAAATGGTTAGGTACAGACTAGTGATGTGACAGGTGGCAGAGGCCCAACTCTGTCCTGGTGAGCAAATCAGGCTCATACCGGTGCTATAGGTACAGCCCATAAAAGCAGGTCCTCCAGAAAAAAAAAGGGGGAGAGACTGCCTTGAGGAGGACTGTTCTCTGAGTTAGGTTCTGAGTCTCAGTAAGAAACCCCAAACTGAGAATATTATTACGTTACATTTTTGTATTTCCTTTTTGTTTCTCTGTGATCAACAGAAACTCTTTTTCCTGGGAAAGTGGCTTGCTCTGTTGTGTTTTTTGGTATTTTATGTCCTATTTTATTACAAATTAATACTGGCTACTTTAAGCATTTAACAGGTTTGTCCTTCTCAGTTAATATTTTACATGAGCTTGTGGTGTTTTAGCCAAAGTTGGAGCTTTTTAGACAAGGTTAAAGAACTTTGACAAGTCTAAATGGTTTACATGGACATTAATGTACTTTATGGATGAATAATCCTATTTGCTAAAAAGATTACAAAAGGTTACTATTACCAACTATTGTGCATGTGGTCTGCTTGTTTATTTCTGGGAGTTCACACTCTCAATGTAGAGGTTAAAAGATTTTAATTATAGAGGCTGATGTGAACTGAAGCAGCTTTTTGCAGAAATATGCTAGAGTGGATGATATTAATGGCATATAGCATAATACTGTGTTTTTATTTTGTCATTGTAATAAGATGTCAATTGAATAAAAATACACAATAAACATCTGCTGTTTAAATATGTGAGTGGAATTTTGGGGGTATAATTCTTAAAACTAACATGCATTCAACCTGCTTTTATTACAAGAACAATGCAAATGCTCCTGTGAAGGGCCTGTTCCATAGGATTGCTGAATCAAGTCCGGTGTAATTTGTCTACTTTGGTTATAATCACTGGTCCACCAATATAGCTGCTCTGGTATTGTACTGATGCAAATCCCTACTGTAGACCCATTTCATCGAAGTACAAAGTGACTTGCATCACTGCCACTTACCCAAATTTGAAACCAGAGCAAGCAGCACCAGGAAAAGCCACTTTTTATAGTGCCACTACAGTAAGAATACAAGTCAAAATCCCAAAGCCTGGTTAGCTAACTTTTTCAGTGACTAAATTAACTATGTTTATTCTGTGTTGTTTCTCTTTAATTTATAAAGTATCCAAATACACTTTAACCTTACATAATATAACTAGAATTGGATGTGATAACCACAGACTCCCCACTCTTGAATGCCTGGGAAAAAAGGAAACTGAACTCTGACCTCAGTTCAGCTTAAGTCACAAGTACAGGTAGTAGCTAAGGACAAAAGATGTTGGAATCCCCTCTCTAAATAGTGCTGTCAGGAAGCTGGGCCCATTTGAAATGAGTCCCTCTGGGTGTGAGGAGTTTTCAATTTTATGCAGCATATGTTTTTTAACTACCAAAATACTAACTGTACATTTCAATGGCTGGATGACACTTTGCAGGCAATTTTCAAATTAAAAGATTGCCATCTGTTACATTTGGTGCTGCTATCATTGCCATTTGATGGACAACTGGGTAGACTGCCCAGTTTTAAATAATGCAGTGTTGTTAACCATATTGGTCCCAGGATATTAGAGAGACAAAGTGAGTGAGGTAATATTTTCTATTGGACCAGCTTCTGTTGATGAGAGAGACACAATTCTGTGTAAACTCGAAAGTGTGCCTCTCTCACCAACAGAAGTTGGTCCAATAAAAGATATTACCTCACCCACCTTGTCTCAGTTTTGAATCCTTTTAATAATATATTAGATTAATATTTTGCATAGACTCCAGGTTACATGTAAAGCCGGAAAACGTCATGGATCAAACTCAGCTTATGTACTTTTTTTTAGTTTTTTCCATGTATTCTTGCTTTTCCCAAAGGTAGAATTTGTAACTTGCTCTGGTTTTTTTGGTTGGTGTGCTTTATTTCGGTTTGGTTTGGGTTTTTTTGGGTTTGCAAAAAGTCTAGCCACTTTCACTAGAAAAGATCTTCCCCAACAAAATGGAAATCCCCTGAGACACAAGGATTTTTTGATGACACATTGTCAATATCAGGTACATTATGAGTCCACCGTTGGTTAAGATCTTTGTTGAAAGAGCAGGGCATCCCTCTGAGAGGTAGATTTTAGATCCTTGCTTTACGTGTTGACAGTAATGCTTGCAGCACAGGTATCTCTCTGCCTCTCACAATCTTGCTTTGAGTGGTATTACTTAGAAAGTTGTTTTGAGACAGCTTTTGTGTCATTTAGAGTCTATAGACTTTCTGGAGTCTTTGTGGTCTGGCTTTTGGCATACGTATGGCTCAGAGATTATGCTAGTTTTGTGGGTGGATGAGCTCATTCTGACAATGGACACAATTTAAATGTCCATGCTGACCTTTTTCTGCTCTAGCAGAAGCCTTTGATACTGTTGGTTGTAAGTTTTGTTTTGTTTTGTTGACTCACTTGCTGACATGTCTTGTTCTTTCCTAACTGAAATCCAAGAAGGGGTGTTGGACAGTTGCTCATATATCCCAGTGATGATCTTATGGAGGATTCCATTCTGCTCCCCTTTCTGTTCAATGTGCAGATGAGGGCGCCAGCTCTTTCAGAACCCTGGGGAAGTAAATTCCAGTGTGTCAAGGCTACAACATAAGCCTATTTTCTAAGACATTTGCCTGGGTGGGATAATTGTGGATAGAATATTTCAGCTAAATGCTGGAAGAGTCCTCTTTGAAATGGAAGTAAATGGCAGGTCCACATGGACAATTAGACTGCGGTAGGCTAGTGTGGGAGATTCACACCCCAGCTTGCCACAAACTAAACATTTGTATAGACAAGTCCTAAGCAGTGTGATGGGTGGTAAAGCAACTTAATACTTCTTTTTTTTCTGAAAAGTTTTTTTTCTTATTTTCTCTAACAATTTCATTTTGGCTTTTCGCATTAAATGACTTTTTTTTTCATTATTTAGTGCTTCAGATAGATACCAAGGCTATAATTTAAACAAAATCTACAGAAATGAAAGTGGTTTTAAAAAGGTGGGAGCATAAACTAATGGTCTTATTTGACACTTTTTATGAAAGAGCAATCTTTCATGGGAGCTCTGCCTATTTTCCATTATTTTTTATATCTACTGATCCCATGGCACATATTAAGAAACATAAAAGAGACAAATCCTCCAAAGCAACAAAAGAGAGTTTGGGGGCTCAATCTTACTCTCATTGAGGTCACAGTTTTTTTGATGTCTACTTCCGTGACTCAATGGTGGAAATCCCAGCTTGCATGTAAAGAAAAGGAAGAAAATAATGACTGAAAAGAAGGGGGGCTATTCTGTGGGATCTATGGCTCTGGAATGGCATACTCCAAACTTTGTGTTACAGATTAATGGAGAGACATGCAGAACAGGCAGTGGATGTGCCCTAGCTATCATACAGTCCCTGAGGATCTGTGTGAAGAACAGGGGCATTTCCTGCATATCTTGTCATCTGCAAAACTGCTATTTCCCACCCTGACTTTGGCCATTTTCCAATTCTTGTGCACTCTTTGCCTTCTAATATTCTGTGCAAGCTGCAGAAAGCAAGTGATGACTACTGGGGAAAAGTGGCAGTCTCCTTGCAGTTATTAAATGAGTTTCATTAGTTTAGCAAAGGGCTGCGTAGGGAATATGCTCTCCACCTCATGTTGTCCAGTCAAAGAGATTCCTTTAGCTATCAAGCAGGGCTTACATGGAGTTAGGGAGGGGCTGCTGGAAAACAAACAGCAGGGGATGGGGAGGGGTTGTGTAGTGGAGCATCCTACATAGTTGTGTTTTCCCTCTACCATGCCTTCCCAGCTCTGTTTTCACAACTTTGCAATGCTTTTACTCCCATCTGTACCATATTACAGAGGATGAGATACTCAATTCTGAGAACATCTAGCACAGAGGCATACACCCACAGTGTGAAATCATAACACTTAGGGCCAGATTCTACAGGCTCCAAGTGAAGTCAGTGCATTAGCAGGCAGCTGAGCACAGAATTTGGCATTAGAACTAACAAAATTCACTATATATTTTTATTGATGCAGCAGAGAAGACCAACTTTCCCTCTCTCTCTCTCTCTCACACACACACCCCCAATAAAGGCATGAGACCTGAGTTCTATTCCCATCCTTGAAAATGACTTGCAGCATGACCTTGGTAATCATGCTTTGAGTAAAGCGCTTTGAAATCTATGGAAGAGGAACGCTGTATAAAGTGCTGAGAATTATTTTTTCCCACTTTAAAAGAAGCTCTCCATTCCAAATAGATTTTAAAAGAAACAAGAAACTGTTTACTCCTGCAAGAACTGTAGAGCTTGCAATACTGGGTTTTACTGCCTTACAGCAAAACAAACCTTTTTCCTGTTCCTACTAAAAGTGACTAACTGCTAGGGCTACTACTGATAACCAAAAAAACCTCCACCTTAAAATAACTTGAGAATATGAGTTAAACATAGTCTGTGGGATATTTTATGTGTTCTTTAAAGTGCTAAATAACCCCATTAAGTTTTATATCTTATTTTACTGATACTTGCTACTTAATGTATTAAGTATCTAGTGCAAACGAAAGAGCTTTATTCAGGTGGATTTTCACTTTAGTATGCACATAAAAAGGCTTTTTAGCATTTTTGACTATAAGGAACTGGTATATGAATTATGTGGGGATCAGCATACATTATTTTGAACTCTAGTTTCTGGGCTAGAAAATTGTGTCTTTAAGTCACTCTGGGTGCTGCATATTAGACATGTCATCTCAAATAAGATATCAAATTGGAATCTCTTCTGTCTGCCTCAAGGGAACACTGAGGTATAAACTAAAGTTCCCATGTCACTTTTTAAAATATGTCCTGCTAGTAAACAGCACATTATAGCACACTTACATTTAACTATCAGAAAGGGAGGAGCCAGGTCAAAGCTGATCCCAAATCCAAAATGCTACCAAATTGTGAGGGCTCTCAAGTTTGAGGCTGCTCCCGGTATTTTTGAATCCAACCCTGATTCAATCTTTTGGGGAAGGTGAGCCTTTCCCCTTTCAGGTTGCTCTTCCCTCTGGGATAGATGGCAACAACAGCCAGTGCCAGTAGATCCCCTGACCCACTGCACAAACCGTTCCTCAGAACAGCTACCCCTTTCTGTCCCATCTCTTCCATTGGCAGTTCGTTAGCACCACCTTCATTCTTCCCCTAGGCTCTAGGAATAGAAGATTGGCTGATTGGGGGGGAGGGGACAAGTGCATGGATGCATTGGTAGGTGAAACAAAGTGACCACATATCCTGGTTTTGCGTATGATGGTACAATGTCCCAGGAACTCCTTTCAGAATGCCTGAAATGTCCTGGTTTTTATTTCATCAATCGAAATTTGAGGGAGGAGGGATTAAAATACAAAATGTTGATTCAAGACATGTGGCTACACCAAGTAAATTTGCTCTGTGTTTATCAAGAACAATCAGTGCAGTGGAAAGAGTGTTCAGTGTGGTGAATGGTGTTTGGAGTAAAGAGAAAAGTTGGATGAGCTGTAAACGCTGTCAAAGCTGTTCTTTTGCGTAAACTTGATGTAAGCCCTTGTTCAGCATTTCCCAATAAACTCATTCAGAACACTAAATACTGGAAAAAAATCCTCCACCCTGAGAAATATGCACATGTCACTGTTGAGTCAGTAACTGGCAGTAATGAGACAAGCATACGTTTGCTCGGAAAAAATGGTATGAATATTACATGACTCTAAAAAATGCTGCCACAAAATTCTCCAAGTTCTTGGCTTTGAAAATATGATGGGGGAGAGGTGGTCGACTGAGGGGTCTCTTGTGGTAGCCAATACATAACAGATGTGTGCAGGCAGTAGAGACAGACTATACTGAAGAAAACAGAAGCAATGAGGGAAAAAGAGAGGGAGGAGTACTTTAGAAAAGAGAAAAAGTGAGAAATTGGGGGTGACGAAAGGGAGAGAAGAGGAAAAGGGGAAAAACTCATAGGGATGGGTAAGGTGAGAAAGAAGAAAGCAAAGACCGACACAGGGATTCTTGTGAATGAACTTGGGACAAGGAATTGAGAACACAACACAAGCAAAAAAGGGGGAGATAGGAGGAGGTAAAATTGGACTGAATGGAAATGCACTGGAAAAGATGGAGGGGAGAAAGAGAAGTCTAGGGAGTGAAAGGAAAAAAAGGAAAGAGAAGAAATGAAACCAAAGGTGTAAAAGTCGGTTATGTTTTTTATTTGTAAAAATTCTTAATATTTTAAAATGTACAATAAATGTGCACGCAGATTGGATTGTATATGCAATATCTCCATTAAATTCAACCATAACTCCCTGAATTTAAAATATACTTGAGCACAATATATAAATAAAGAATGCTGGTAAACTGAGAAGACCTTAGATCAAATGTTCTTGTCCCTGGCAATCTTGCCACATGCTCCTACATGCATGAAGTCATGGTAATGCTGGCAGCTAGCTAAATGCATGCTCCTATACAAATCATAACTATGCTGAAAGCTAGTTATTTCATACTACTAAATAGCTTATCATCTTGTTAAAGTTGGCATTTCTTCATCTCCTATTCCTAAAGGCAGAGCAAAAATATTCGAAGAGGAAAATGAGGTGTATTTTTAACTTGATAATGTCAGAAATAGCAGTAATGATGTGGAATGAGTAAAACACTCCATATTCCTATAAGTCTTGAATCTGCAACCAAAACCAAAAGGAAGTTTTTATTATGTCACTGGAAAGGCAGAACATAATGAATGAGTCTTTCTCAAAACATGGCTGCCCAAACCCATCTCTAGAAATCATCATCTCAGTATCCTCTACCTCTCTTTTTGGAAAGCATTTTTATATGAATGGTAAAGTGAAAGTCCATCTGAATAAAGCTCTCTCATTGCTATTAAATAGTTTGTATTAAGTAGTAGATACTAATAAAAGAAGGCAGTTGGGAAACTAACTCATAGTCTCTTGCCATTAAAAATGGATAATGATGTCCATGTGAGAGTGATCATAAAATGCAGGTGCTGTTTGCCTACCTTGTGTCTGGATTACCAAGATGTAATTTTGTTACTTTACTGGATCATATAGTAACTTACTCTGTTGGAGAACTGGGTTTGGCGAATGATTTTGGCGCTTTACTTTCCAGTTAGGTGCTTTACATTGGGAAGGCACAGAGGCCAGTGGCCTGATTTCCAGAAATGGGGCCAACACATGGAATAGGAGGAAGAAATCAGAGTAAGATGCTCCCAGATGTGAACAGCTATGCTCTATCTATGACTATTTTTCTGCTACCACCTGCCCACTGCCACACAAGTGTAGAGCACAACTATTAGGGCTTACTCCTCTGTGTCTATCCCACCACTTGTACAGCATAACCACCCTGGCTCTGCTGCCAGGGGGATCACCTTGGACACAAAGGTGGGGTCTGGGTTTGTTACTAGGTGCAGACAGGTCATTATTTCTGTGAATCATGTAGTTTCATGTAAAACAACATTCTAAACCAAAATGGAGAAATCTATAAATTTAGGAATAAATAAAACACACACTTACTGCAAAACAACCACCAGACAAAAACAGCTTAGGCCATCCAAACACAGAGAAAAATGTTCATTTTCACTATCCACAACAATCCAGACAGAAATTTCCATTATAATATAAGAGAATCCTGCTCTGTCTTTATTGCCTTTATATACACCACAAATAAGAACCTTAAAATTGTTAAAGGAAAACCTTTGGTGGGTGTGGACCCTAAGAGCATCCCAAGCGCCAGACGGCAAGGGGCTCATTGAAGTTTCAGCAGCCCTGACCAGTTCAGTGAATCCCAATTCACTTATGTTATAATCTGTATCTAATAGGTGTTTTGTAAAGTATGGCAAGGTGTACAAACTCCACCGTGGAGCTGAAGGGGTTAAGGAGCAATTCTGGGCCCAAGCGACCCCGCCCAACCACATCTGCAGAGCATGAGGTAGAGCAGGAGTGACTGTTCCAGGAGAGAGTTGGACATTTTAGGGCAGATGGTTTGGGGACATTCAGGACTGGAAGTGTGTTGGGGGTCACTTGACTAGTAGTAACCATGGGTGGTGCAGACCCCTGTGTATGTGATATAACAAACAGGCTGCTGGAGTCAGAGTTGCTGAATCAGGGTTCTCAATACACAGACACTCAGTGCATGACACTATGTTGTCAGTGCATGACACTATGGGAGCATCCAGAAAGGGAGCTAGAGCAGCAGAACATTTTAAGGTAGTCAGGTCACAGGACAAGCAGTGATACAACCTCTCACTTGTCTGGACTGCACCCCCAAAATGTGACAGTAGGATTGTGACAGCTGCATTTTAGTTCGTTAGTAGCATTTCTGTGACTGCTTCATTCTTGGTATTATGAGGCAGAACAAGAGACAGTTGCTGTTTCCCCAATACCTGGATCTAGAGTCATAGCTCCAGTTAATTCAATTTACATCAGCTGAGACTCTGGCCCTTGGTCCTTTCTGACTCCTCACAAGAATGGAGCAGACATGTAGTGTGAGTACTGTGCTGCATTCAGTTACAAAAATGGATAACCTGAATTTGTATGCCGTGGTTGTGCTTTAAATCTAATAATCTTCCATTGATCCACTAAATACTTAATTAAGAAACAGACATTATTTGATCTTCATTTAATTTGAACCATAGTGTAACCTAGCAACAATACTGACCATACTATTATAGAGAAGTTTCTAAATTAACATGTAAAAAAATCTAAATTCTTTTAATCAAAATAAATCTTTCAATATGTAAACTGAGCTTTACTGTTTTTGTTTGGTTACCTTTAGCTTGGAAATAGATCTGCTTTTTAAAAACCAGTGCAATACCAGGAATAATTTTCGTATTTTTACACTGGAATTATTCATTTCTGATGTAAGCGTATCTATTGTTAAAAAATTCATTTATTTCAAAATGGTTGCATGAGTTGGGACTCTAAAAGTGTTCCTCTGAAATCCATGCAGCATCGGTAATTAGTCTCTCAGGCTGCTCAACTGAGAAATCCAGGTGGGATACAAGGTTATTGAAAATGGCTTGCAGTAAGTAGTCTTTAACCGTATAGTTCTCATTTCCTTTAGACCTCTTGGGTGCCTCTGGGAAAACTTTTAAAAGCATTCTATCTGGAAGCCATTCTCCTTAGATACCATATTTTCTATAGCAGTTTCCCCTCATTCTTTATGATTAATAGTATCTTTTGGGTGTCTTTTTTTCTTGTGTTTATCTGATCTGCTTATTCCTCACTTGAAGACAACAGTCTTAAAAATATCAAAAAACTTATTGTGATGTCACAAACAGAATTAAGACTTCAGGTGGAAAGTAACAGGGGCTGATAAACAAAGAATGCAGTCTTGTACAAATTTTACTGCTGGGGGAATTCTGTGCCAAAAAATTGAAAATTCTGTGCACAATATTTTAAAATTCTGCAAAATTCTACATCTTTTATTTGTCAAAGTAACATAATATAATCACACTGGTTTCAATTATTTTGGTAATTTATTTAAACTAAATACAATAGATGAAGAATGGGAGTGGGGAGCATTGGAAGAAATCTCCTAACCCCCTTGCCTAAAAGTAATGTAGTTAGGTTTGACCCTTTATTTCTAGTTATTAGTCAACAAATATATGCAGCCATATGCTTAATGTTGCATCATAGGTAAGGCTACGTTTTAGTCACGGGTATTTTCAATAAAAGTCATAGACAGGTCATGGGCAGTAAACAAAAATTCACAGCCCATGACCTGTCCATGACTTTTACTATATACCCCTAACTAAAACTTGGGGGATGGCCGGGGTGGAGGGGTTCCCGGGGTGCTGAAGGGTGGACGGGGGGGCACCGCAGGTGCTCGGGGATGGGGTAGGGCTGGGGCAGACTCCGGCTCCTAGGAAGCAGCGACCTACAGCTCCTAGCTCTAGGTGCTGCCTCCACTCCGCCCCAAGCCCTGGTTCGACCATCCACAACAGGCTGCTGTAGAATTCACGGAGGTGACGGAATGTCACAGAATCCGTGACTTCAGTGACCTCCGTGATAAACATGGAGCCTTAATCATAGGCAACTGAAAAGTAAGTGAAGGCTGGGGAATCAAATTCACAATTTATATTAGCTACTGACCATCTCCAGAAAGGTCAGAAGCAAACAGTTCATGGAGCACATTTTGATAGGAAATTTTCAGTTCAAAAATTTAGATCAGTTCTAATCACTAAAGGACCACAAGAATTTATAAGGCCATAGTGTCCTTTACACCAGTCTGGCAATCTAAAGGAGCCATAAAACTTTTACATCTGTTTTATACTCCTGGGGGAATTCACAAAAACAATGGGAACAATTCACTAAGTAGGCAGGCTGCTACATTCTGCTCCACCTGAGAGGACAGAGCCTGCCCCATGCTTATCTCCTCAGAAACACCACGAAGCTCTTCCCCTCCACACCAAGCATGCCGCAATAGAAAGTGAGAGGGACAGAGTGTCTCTCTCTTTCTCTCACACATTCACACTACCCATTTCTCTCCCCCACCCTCCCCCCGGCAATGATTTATGTCTCTACAGGCTGCTCTGGGTGCCCGAACCAATCTGCCTGTGCTGCCAGGGAGGGGCGCATGACTGCTCATGCAACTTCCCTTTGTTTCCCCGTCAGAAGTCATTTTTCTGCAGGGAACCAAACAAATCTGTGGGGGACATGAATTCTGTGCATGTGCAGTGATGCAGAATTCCCCTAGGAGTAAAATTTCCTCATCAATAAAGGATGAAGGAAGTTAGAGAATTGTATAAATTACATATGTCAGCAGAAATGCTTTTGAAAATGTTGTCCATGGGGTGTAGATAGTCTATTAATTTATAGAGTCATTGTCAACCCCCTGAAGGTGTCTTTTGTTACCTGTGTCAAATACAAAAAGAAGTCTCCAAAAGTAATTTGAGAGTAGTTTATTGCTACCTGTTTAAATCCTGCCTGCCTGCTAGTTGTTGTAAATATTCAGGAAAAAAAAAGAACATCCACAATATAGTGATCACTTCTGAAGAGCAGTTTCTGGTTAACATACATAAATTGGGGGAATTACAGTGAATTCGCTTTTTGGACTGACACATGAATAACGTGAACTATAAAAACCTGAAAATATTTTAAATGGAATGTCAGACAGCCTTAATTATACAGCTAGTTGTATGAGATGTTATGTTTTCTTCTTATTGCCTTTGCCAGTACGAAAGTGCTCACACATACCTAGGTTTGGTGCAGAGTAGGCATTTGATTAAATTACACTCAAACTTGCATTTTTGAACTGTTTTCTACCTCCTCAAAAATATGCATGATGCATGGCCACACTTCACAGCAATTTATCTCATGACATACCCTAAATGACTTACATTGACATAAAACAAGTTAGCACACTATTAAGTGTCATAAATCATTGATATTCAGTAACTTCCAGAGAGAAGAAACATTAATGGAGCTTGAATGACTTTCAGGTGTCTGAAACCCAGAGAGTTCTATCCATTAAACATGAAGAAAGGACTACGTAGGAGAATCCTTTTTGGTTTAAGAAGAAAAATGTATTAGCCATTTACATATTTTAAAGGTATTACATTAGGACAAACAAATATCAATAGGGCCATAATAACAAAGTTAAGACTAAATGTTCATAAAGGTTCCTTCTGCCCTTAAAATCCATGAATCACTACTTCACAAATATTTAGGCATATATCTTCCCTTTGATGCAAGTACCTAACTATGATGGGTGTTCATTGAAAGGTGATAGATCCACTCTTTTTTTTTTTTCTTATTTAGGATGTGACACTTCAGATCTGTGCACAAATGGAGCGACAGCATTTGATATTTTCTGAAGAAACTCGCATCTTCATAAAGCGTTCTAAATAAATCCTGACTTCTTTCTCAATATGTTCACCCCTAGTCCATGAATGGACATGGGGAGGAAATGTGCTTGCAAAGAAAGTTTGATTTGCCCCAGCCTGCCTTGTTATGTCAGTGAAAACCAGTGCATGGACTGACAGCAGCTTTCTCAGCTGAAAGAAAGTCAGCATTGCTTTATATCTTTGTCTGGTGGCTGGCATGTCATTTCAAATTCTTGTACATCAATTTGACATGTTAAATGAGATGGGACTGCAGTTGCCTTTCAAAGTTTTAAAGAGTGTGTAAATATTTTTGCTTGGGAATTCTGCCATCAGTCCATAATGTCTTGCCCAACAAAAATAAAGCACTAGACAGACAGAAACTCTTGCAAACTAGATTATATAACAGAGTTGTCAGGCTGGCAAATGGTACCACTTATTCACCACTCAAATTAGAGGTCTGCTTGGGCCTAATTTTAAAGCCCGATCTGGACACAAACCCAACCTGGGCATAGGCGACCCAAGAATGTCAAGACCTTTTCAGACATGATGCTTCCCCCTAAAACTCTGTGAGTGACACTGCCGCCATCTCATCCTTGGGGCTCAACCTAGTCGAGACTTCCGACGCTCTGTGCCTGAGGGATTGATGCAGTGGTGTCTGTGTGCCCTGCTCCTGCCAGCCACAAGCACCTCTCTTCACTGTGTGTGCTGCAGAACGAAAGGTTCTGTAACTCGTTGGCACGCTCCCTATGCAACACACACTGCACAGCAAGGTAGATACAACTAGCACAAGTGGGGCACACAGCCACACCCACTCCAACCACATGGGCAGGAGGAGGAGGAGGTACAACTACTTGACCTGAGCCCAAGAGAGTCAGATTGTTTTCTGATTCAACCAAAGCAGCCACTTGTAGTTTGGGTCCCACTGAGTTCAGGTCAGGTTGCAAGGCTCTAATTTAAAAATTATCCTAACCCAAATAACTCCAACAGAAAAAATTAAAATATATGAAATATAGCTTGAAGATATTGGTCAAAATTTTCTGCCTCAGTGCACCATCTAAGCACTTCCCAAGTCAATTAGGTCTGACTGGTGAGGTCCCTAGTAGACTTCATGAGTCTTCTGTTCGTCTCCCTTCTCTGGTAGATGACTATATTCTTAGGCCCTATGTGTATGTGGGTCTTTTTTCTCTTTTGCCCTTCCAATATTATTTTGTCTATGGTAGGAAAGTTTTGTCAAAGAGGGAGAGTTTTTTGCAGTATTACCAGAAAGTGGTCAGACTCCAAATTAGTCTGATGTCCTCTGGAAGTATGTTTCAAAGACTAACCCACCTGACCAAAAACAATTTGTCTCCAGCTCTTACGTGCTTCACCCTGACTTTTGATGGCTGGCTGTATTGTCCTAGAGGAGCATAGCATCTTGCTGGCTCATGAATGGAAATGTGGTTGCTGATGTCACTGGGTGCTGACCCAGTGATGGCCTTGAAAAGTATGATGCCCAAAGTTAGGAACCTAGATCCAGATTTAGGTACCTAATTTGATGTGGCCTGATTTTCAGAGGTTCTAATTACTTGCCACTCCTATTGAAATCAGTAAGAGTTGCTGGTGGTCATTACTTTGAAAAACAGACTAATCTGGTCTACATGCCAAAATATTGATCTAGGTACCTAACTTCAAGCAATCATGTTTGAAAATTTGTCCATTGCTTATATTTAATGTGCCTAAAATTCCCTCTTTTACCAGATCAGTTCCTTCCCTCTTCCTTAACATTGTGACTGCTGCGTTTTGTAACTCTTTACCTGCAACAATGCCTCAACTTTCATTTTTTATTATTTTAGAAAATCAAGAGTATCAAATACTCACCCCAGCTTTTTGAAGATACTATGAATAAACCACTGTCACTATGCAAGTTGTTTGAGCCAACACTTTTCACTTTCCTGGATATTTTTGCTGGTCTTCTTTACACGTAGATTTCACAATGCTTTTATATTTCCTTTAAGTGACTGAGTTTAGTTGACAATTCAAACAGTATAAAAGCTGTGCATGGATTTGTTCTTACTGGCATTGGTGTCTCCTATCCCCTTTTTTCATAAGCCTGTTGTTTGTGTAAAAGGAAATAAATGAACTTTGTACAGTAAACTCATATCTGCTGGTTTAAGGACCCTAACTAGAAACAGATTTGTGTAAGAGCCAAATCCTACAGCCATTAATCAGGGTCAGATGCTTCCCTTTCACACACAAAAGTGTACATAAGGAAAACACATGCCTTCTAAGATGCACAGCGCATCAAGAACTACTAATTTATGATATCTTCCAGTCATGAATGGCTTGACATCAGCTAGGCTCTCTGGTATCAGCCCGTGATCAGGGAAACAAACAGGGAAGACCAAGAAAAAAGAAAAGGAGTACTTGTGGTACCTTAGAGACTAACAAATTTATTTGAGCATAAGCTTTCATGAGCTACAGCTCACTTCATCGGATGCATGTAGTGGAAAATACAGTGGGGAGATTTTATATACACAGAGAACTTGAAACAGTGGGTGTTACCATACAGATTGTAACAAGAGTGATCAGGTAAGATGAGCTATTATTAGCAGGAGAGCGGGGTGGGGGGAAGAGGGGGAAACCTTTTGTAGTGATAACCAAGGTGAGCCATGATGAACAGTGGTGGGGGGGGAGGGGAAATAAACATGGGGAAATAGTTTTGCTTTGTGTAATGACACATCCACTTCCAGTCTTTATTCAAGCCTAAGTTAATTGTATCCAGTTTGCAAATTAATTCCAATTCAGCAGTCTCTCGTTGGAGTCTGATTTTGAAGGTTTTTTTGTTGAAGAATTGCCACTTTTAGGTCTGTAATCAAGTGACCAAAGACAGTGAAGTGTTCTCCGAATGGATTTTGAATGTTATCATTCTTGATGTCTGATTTGTGTCCATTTATTCTTTTACGTAGAGACTGTCCAGTTTGGCCAATGTACATGGCAGAGGGGCATTGCTGGCACATGATGGCATATATCACTTTGGTAGATGTGAATGTGAACGAGCCTCTGATAGTGTGGCTGATGTGATTATGCCCTGTGATGGTGTCCCCTGAATAGATATGTGGACACATTTGGCAACGGGATTTATTGCAAGGATAGGTTCCTGGGTTAGTGGTTTTGTTGTGTGGTGTGTGGCTGCTGGTGAGTATTTGCTTCACGCTGGGGGGCTGTATGTAAGCAAGGACTGGCCTGTCTCCCAAGATCTGTGAGAGTGATGGGTCGTCCTTCAGGATAGGTTGTAGATCCTTGATGATGCGCTGGAGAGGTTTTAGTTGGGGGCTGAAGGTGATGGCTAGTGGCATTCTGTTATTTTCTTTGTTGGGCCTGTCCTGTAGAAGGTAACTTCTGGGTACTCTTCTGGCTCTGTCAATCTGTTTCTTCACTTCAGCAGGTGGGTATTGTAGTTGTAAGAATGCTTGATAGAGATCTTGTAGGTGTTTGTCTCTGTCTGAAGGGTTGGGGCAAATGTGGTTGTATCGTAGAGCTTGGCTATAGACAATGGATCATGTGGTGTGGTCTGGATGAAAGCTGGAGGCATGTAGGTAGGAACAGCGGTCAGTAGGTTTCCGGTATAGGGTGGTGTTTATGTGAACATCGCTTATTAGCACTGTAGTGTCCAGGAAGTGGATCTCTTGTGTGGACTGGTCCAGGCTGAGGTTGATGGTGGGATGGAAATTGTTGAAATCATGGTGGAATTCCTCAAGGGCTTCTTTTCCACGCGTCCAGATGATGAAGATGTCATCAATGTAGCACAAGTAGAGTAGGGGCGTTAGGGGACGAGAGCTGAGGAAGCATTGTTCTAAGTCAGCCATAAAAATGTTGGCATGCTGTGGGGCCATGCGGGTACCCATAGCAGTGCCGCTGATTTGAAGGTATACATTGTCCTTGAATGTGAAATAGTTATGGGTGAAGACAAAGACTGGGAGTGGATGTTTCATTACACAAAGTAACACTATTTCCCCATGTTTATTCCCCCCCCCCACTCCCACTGTTCCTCACACGATCTTGTCAACCGCTGGAAATGGCCCACCTTGATTATCACTACAAAAGGTTTCCCCCCTTCCCGCCTCCTCCCCCCTCTCTCCTGCTGGTAATAGCTCACCTTACCTGATCACTCTTGTTACAGTCTGTATGGTATCACCCATTGTTTCAAGTTCTCTGTGTATATAAATCTCCCCACTGTATTTTCCACTGCTTGCATCCAATGAAGTGAGCTGTAGCTCACAAAAGCTTATGCTCAAATAAATTTGTTAGTCTCTAAGGTGCCACAAGTACTCCTTTTCTTTTTGCGGATACAGACTAACACGGCTGTTACTCTGAAACCAGGGAAGACCAAGCAAATCTCAAACCAAACAAATACTCTTCCCAACCCTGCATACCTCTGCACCTTCCAGCCCATCCTCTTTCCTCAGCAATAGGAGGATAATTTATAGCATATATTCCCACTGGCATACCAGCCCTGTACCACCCATCTCTCCATGGTCTCTGAAAACCATAAGGTAGTTATTGCTGTTTGGCACAGCAGTGTAAGAAAAAGAGCATGCTAGCGGCAGAAACTGTTACTGGTTCCCTCCACCAAGTGAAGCAGAGTATCACACTCTTGCAGCAGAAGGAATGGGGAACATATATTAGCCATCATTCTCCTCCTTGATTGTCCAACAGTGGGATAAGGGCCTTTCTGATCCTTTCCATTCTGTGATAATTGAAGGAAGCATATGCTTTCACAGACAAAACTTCCACTGACTTCAGCAATAACAAAAGTATTCCCTATTCTGATAAATTATTAAATACAATTAAACATAACTATTTGGAAAATCTAGTTTTTATCTCTAATTACAGAAGATGGCTTATAATATGTGCTCTACATTATGTTGACTGTATAGATTTACTCTTCCTTTGGGTGAAATTCACCACAGAAGAGAGACATAAGATTTTCTGCACTAGTCTAGGCACAGTCTGGTAAAAAAGGTGTCACTGGAGTACAATCAGGGGTGGATCTCAGACCAGTCATCATGCAGCTTTAGTAGACCTAACACCCCAGGGCCTGCAGCATATACTTCACCTAATATCCATATAGGCTGAGGCAGTAGTTATGGGGTGGATTTTAGTCCCCAGCCCCAAACATCTGCACACTTAATCTCCACAAAGCCTGGTTGTTCAGACTTGATGTCTAAGTAGCATACACACATCAAGAAGGCAACTAACCAGGATGGGCAGGAATGGTGTCCCTAGCCTCTGTTTGCCAGAAACTGGGAATGAGCAACAGGGAATGGATCACTTGATGATTACCTGTTCATTCCCTCTGGGGCACCTGGCATTGGCCATTGTCGGAAGACAGAATACTGGGCTAGGTGGACCTTTGGTCTGACCCAGTGTGGCCGTTCTTATGTTCTTCACTAAACATATTTGTTTTTCTTTTTTTTTTAATTTTAAAACTGATATATGAAAGCTCTGTGAGAAGGAAACTATAATACATTTTTGCCATATGCTGGACGATTTGCATTAATAGTTCTGTTAAGTGATCTTTATTTCATGTCTGTAGTGATGGTAACCACCAACATATGGTACATACTTTCTCCAACTCTCCAAATACAGACCCAGCCTTCTCTCCCCACCACCCTTAAGTCTTTCTTTTAATTTAACTGTGTTAAAACACATTCTCTCTGTCACAGAGTGACTTTGTTTGTTTTCTGTTCTGGTTGGAAAAGCTGAAAATCTTTTTCTGATTCCAGATTCCTAATTTGTCCAGAACCTTGGGAAAGTCACTTCACTTCTCTGTTAAATGGGACTAATGATACTGACCTTTGTAATGTGCTTTGAGATCTACAGATGAGAGCGAAGTATTACTAAAAGAATTCATTGGCTGTCCAGGTGGGAAGTAAAGATCTCATGGAACTACTTGAAAAAAACCCTCTCAAACAGCCCATATTCTTTCTTTCAGTAAAAGTCATTAAAGAGCAAGGTAGCATGTGAACTATTGTTGAATGCACAGTGCCTACCTCATTTGCTACACAGTCCCTGTACTGCCTATCTAACTTATTATTGTAAAGCACCAAGGGACACCTAGAGTAGCAAAGGAGCTAATTAAGACAAATTCTATTCTATAAATAAAATTGCAAAGTTAACAATGTAACTGAGCATCCTTAGTAACTTTTCCCAATAACTTTTCATACCTATACTGTAGATGCTAGCATTAAAATTGCTTCACACAATGAATTCACATAATACATCAGAGATCCTAACTGTACCCTATCGATGCTTTAGTGTACTCATTGATCTTACCTTAATTTAATAAAATGCTTCATGTTTTATCACCTCATTTCTCCCCCCCCCCTTTCCCTGGCTGAGTTTTTGGCCACTGCTCCATCCCCCTCTGACACACAGACAATACGAATGTTCAGGTTTGGACTCAACATGGCAGAATCAATTAGAGTTCGAGCTCTTCCTCCATCCCTGTGCTATGCATAGAGGCAAGGCAGAGGTCTGAGACCTTAGGTACCTTCAGCCACAAGGGGGAAAGGTCACATGCAAGATGGAAGAAGAACGGCCTCTGTGAAGTCCTTTACTCTAGTCCGCCGGGGCCCAGGTCAGTGCCCTTGGGTCTTGGTGGCTGTCTCCTTCCATTACTTGGACTATGGGCCGATCAAGCAGCTGGGAAGAAGCAGGCTTGGACAAGTGTGTGCAGCCCTCGCTTGAGGCCCTGGCTCAGGGGGGAGAGGGGATGCGCGCGTGTCTGGCACCGGCCGGTGGCTCTTACCTGCCTGACTCCCGCTGCCGCGCCGCTGGGGGCCTCAAACCTGCTCCTCAGCTCCTCCCAGGGGATGGGGAAGCGCTCTAGCCTGCGGCGGCCGTCCCGGGGCTCCTCCTTGGCCACTTCAGCCCCCACGCTGGCCTGCGGCGCTTTCTCCATGGCGCTGCCGCTGCCGCCGCCGCCGCGGCTCTTATCCGGCGGCCGGCTCTGAACTCGCCCCTCTTGGCCGCCAGCTGCAGCTGCTCGGGTCTCCTCCTCCCGCAGGGCGGCGGCCGCTGCTGGCGCGGGGCAAGCTCTCCTCCCCTCCGGGGTCTGCGAGCGCCTGCGGCGGCGGCCTCCCGCGGAGCCCCCCCGGGGACCGGCCCTCAGCGCACCGCCCGACTCCCACTGCTGCTTGAGGCGCTCCAGGGAGCCCTTCTGGATCGGGAACTTCGCCAGCTCCAGGGCGCCCTGCAAGAGCACCACGCGGCGGGGTCAAAACACTTGGCACCAACGCGTGAAGGACACACGCGCCGGCCCCAGGTCCGCGCCTAGCCCGCGAGCCTAGCGTGTGGTGGGACCCCACAGGCGCGGCCAGACGTGGTCCAGCCCAGGCTGCTCTGCGCCCCGAAGGTCAGGTCAGCCGAGAACGCCCTGGGAACTCTCCTTTGGGGGAGGGTAGGCGTTGGAAGTGCAGCGTCAGACGGTCAATGACATAAGCAACTTCCCAAGGGAAAGAAAGGTCCCAGCCTGCAGGAAACAGGCGCAGGAAGAGCCTATTGCCCCTCATTTCCTTAGATGCAGCACAGAGCCACTGAAGAACTGTTATGTGGAAACTCCTTATTGTTAAGTGCTGGGAAAAGCATCACTAATAAGCTCAACTCTAAAAACAAATATTGCTCAGGTTTATGATCTGGAGCACTTCCAAGATTTCCTGGTCTAGAACAAAGCCCTATCATAAACACATCACTTGAAAATAAGTAACATTATTTTTCACTGTGGTGCAACCACTCTGAATGGAGTCCCATCTGCAAACAAGTCTTTCAGACAGACCCACATTCACAAAGGTATTGAGGGTCCTCACTTCCATTGAACAAAGCCACCTGTGCTTTCATAAATACCCTAGAATGATGCAGAGATATCAGCCACTAAATATTAGAAAGCAGTTATTTACACATTGGATTTGGATAACTATCCAGGACTGTTTAAGATACAGTAAATTAAAATCCCAAATGTATATAGCTGAACTTGCTAGAAGAGTACAAAAGTGCCTGGAGATGACTAGACACCAGTGGTGGGATTTTTGCAACCAAACAGATCTTGTGCCTTAAAAGTCTCCCTCTCCTGTGGAGGATTTCCTACCCAACACTGTGAATTCCACTGAATAACAGGCAGTTTTTAAAAAAAAAAAAGAAAAAAAAAAGGCATTACTTTCCCACAGAACAGAAGGAATTGTCCAGCTCCGATGGATTTGGGAAAAGAAGAACCATTTTTGTTCATGCGAGGCCTGACTAGTCAGTAGCTGGAATTTAGCTTGAACAAAAGAAATACAAAGCCTTTGTACACAACTTCATTAAAAATTTAGCACTAGAGACTTGCTAAAAGAAATGCAGACCTCAATATTTTAATGAGTAAGAGGGCTATTCTGGGCTGGATTCCTATTTCTGCACGATCCAGGCTGAAAAACTGCAATACTAAATTCATCTAGAGCCGTGTCTCTCCTTGGCAGACACCACTGGCAAGATTTGGATAGAGCCCTACTACACACTTTAAAAGAGGCCCTTCTCCTCTTTGGTACCTCTGCCCCTATAGCCATAGTTGAGTGCAAGGTGCATTAATTTGGACCCATAAAGTTGAAGATGTCCCTTTTATATTTCAGTAGTTTTGTAATGGGGTAGGAGGGATGTAAAAGGTGTCTTATTAACTGTCACAACTGATGATGGTGATCTCATCAGGATGGTTAATAAGAGACTCGACTCAAGGCCACTGTCCATGTTAATATAGGATGCATCTTTAGTCAAGAGAACTTTTACTTTTCACTGTACATACAGTTAGAACTGCCAGAGACACAGACCACTATGAACTTTCAATTTGCCAGTTACTGCATCTGTGGCTGGGAGGGTGTTACTTGAACAGAGAAAGGTAGTTGAAAAATATGTACAACTTCATGCCTGCTCTGCAGATTGAAAGGAGAAATTAAAAAGATTATACCTATTTGTTCCATTTGTCTAATAATTTCCTTTTGAACTCATTGCTGTTGGAATATCTGAAGTTCTATAAGTTTACATAGGGGGTGGGCAAGCAATGTGTAATTAAATATATCTCAGATAGTGACACTGTTACTACAAACTTAGCTCAAAGACCCTATGAGAAATGGACATGAGTCACTAAACACTATCTTTCTAAATTAGTACAACCAATGAATGATCAACAAAGATACATTTTACTAAATATATCAATGAATGCATGTTCAGCCAAAGTACTGAAGTCACTATGTACTATAAATAAATAAAAAGAAAGTTATATCTTTTCTTTTTAAAGAGTAAAGATCAAGTAAAGATGAAACAGGAACTGGCCTATATTTTAGATGATTGAGTTAAGAGCAGCAAGTGACAACTGACAGTATAAAATGGCTGAGTCTAAGCCCTGGTCTACACTACAAGTTTAGGTCGAATTTAGCAGTGTTAGATCGATTTAACCCTGCACCCGTGCACACAACGAAGCCATTTTTTTGTCGACTTAAAGGGCTCTTAAAATCAATTTCTGTACTCCTTCCCGAGGAGGGGATTAGTGCTGAAATCGACATCGCCAGGTCAAATTTGGGATAGTGTGGATGCAATTCGACAGTATTGGCCTCTGGGAGCTATCCCAGAGTGCTCCATTGTGACCGCTCTGGACAGCACTTTCAACTCAGATGCACTAGCCAGGAACACAGGAAAAGCCCCAGGAACTTTTGAATTTCATTTCCTGTTTGGCTAGTGTGGCGAGCTCATCAGCACAGGTGACCATGCAGTTCCAAAATCGCAAAAGAGCTCCAGCATGGACTGAATGGGAGGTACTGGATCTGATCGCTGTATGGGGAGATGAATCTGTGCTATGAGAACTCCGTTCCAAAAGACAAAATGCCAATATATTTGCCAAAATCTCCAAGGGCATGATGGACAGAGGCTACAACAGGGACCCGCAGCAGTGCCGCATGAAAATTAAGGAGGTCAGGCAAGCCTACCAAAAAACCAAAGAGGCAAACGGCTGCTCCAGGTCAGAGCCCCAGACATGCCGCTTCTGTGATGAGCTGTATGCAATTCTAGGGAGCGCCCCTACTACTACCCCATCCCTGTCCATGGACACCTGCAAGGGGGGAGTCTCATGCAACAGGCATGAGGATTTGGGGGATGAGGAAGATGAGGAGGATAGCGCACAGCAGGTAAGCGGAGAAACCATTCTTCCTGACAGCCAGGAACTGTTTATCACCCTGAACCCCATACCCTCCCAACCCTCCCAAGGCAGGCTCCCGGACCATGAAGCCGGAGAAGGCACTTCTGGTGAGTGTACCTTTGTAAATATAATATATGGTTTAAAAGCAAGCATGTTTAATGATTAATTTGCCCTGAAGGCTTGGGATGCATTTGCAGCCGGTACAGCCCCTCCTTTTAAATGGCCAACCCAACAGGTGCTTGGTATGGGAAAGGAGGGCGCTGTTGTTTGAAACCATTCCCACATTGTTATGAAGGTTGAAGAAGCCGAAAGACTGTGGCTTATCATGGCTACCTGCAAGCCGAATTCTGTAGACTGGCCCTGCATGTGTGACCTCTCATACCAAACTGGCAGGCCCTCAATATAAGAGGCAAAATGCAACCTTGTACTGAAAGCACGTGTGCTATGTAATGTTAACGGCTTGGTTCACTGTGAAAGAGTCTACCCATTGTTCTCTAAAATGTGTCTTTTTAAAGACTAATCTCCCTTTTTTCCCTCCGGCAGCTGCAAATGTTTCAACGTTCCCCCTATCATCTCTGTCCCAGAGGCTAACGCAGAAAAGAAGTCGAAAAAAACGCACTCGCAATGAAGTGTTCTCTGAGCTCATGCAATCCTCCTGCACTGAAAGAGCTCAGCAGAATGCGTGGAGGCAAACAATGTCAGAGTCCAGGAAAGCAGAAAATGAACGCGAGGACAGGAGGGATGAGCAAGATGAGAGGCGGCGGGAGCAAGATGAAAGGTGGCAGCAACACAATGTGGGGAGGCAGGATGCAATGCTGACGCTACTGGGGGGATCAAACTGATATGCTCCGGCGTCTGGTGGAGCTGCAGGAAAGGCAGCAGGAGCAGAGACTGCCGCTGCAGCCCCTGTGTAACCGCCCGCTCTCCTCCGCAAGTTCCATAGCCTCCTCACCCAGATGCCCAAGAACGCGGGCACCTCCGGGCACCCAACCACTCCACCCCAGAAGACTGCCCAAGCAACAGAAGGCTGACATTCAGTAAGTTTTGAAGTGCACTGTGGCCTTGTCCTTCCCTCCTCCCCTCATCCACCACCCCACCCGGTGCTTCCCTCCTCCTCCACCCCTCCCGGGCTACCTTGGCAGTTATCCCCCTATTTGTGTGATGAATTAATAAAGAATGCATGATTTTGAAACAACAATGACTTTATTGCCTCTGCAAGCGGTGATCGAAGGGGGGAGGGCCACTGGCTTACAGGGAAGTAGAGTGAACCAAAAGGGCGGGTTTTCATCAAGGAGAAACAAACAGAACTGTCACACCATAGCCTGGCCAGTAATGAAACTGGTTTTCAAAGCTTCTCTGATGCGCAGCATTCCCTTCTGTGCTCTTCTAATCGCCCTGGTATCTGGCTGCGTGTAATCAGTGGCCAGGCTATTTGCCTCAACCTCCCATCCCGACATAAACGTCTCCCTTTTATTCTCACAGATATTGTGGAGCACACAGCAAGCAGCAATAACAATGGGAATATTGATTTCGCTGAGGTCTAACCAAGTCAGTAAACTGTGCCAGCGCGCTTTTAACCGTCCAAATGCACATTCTACCACCATTCTGCACTTGCTCAGCCTATAGTTTAACAGATCCGTACTACTGTCCAGGGTGCCTGTGTATTGCTTCATGAGCCATGGCATTAAGAGGTAGGCTGGATCCCCAAAGAGAACTATAGGCATTTCAACATCCCCAACAGCTATTTTCTGGTCTGGGAAGTAAGTCCCTTCCAGCAGCTGTTCAAACAGATCAGAATTCCTGAAGATGCGAGCGTCATGTACCTTTCCCGGCCATCCCACGTTGATGTTGGTGAAACGTCCCTTGTGATGCACCAGTGCTTGCAGCACCACTGAAAAGTACCCCTTGTGGTTTATGTACTGGCTGCCAAGGTGCTCCGGTCCCAAGATAGGGATATGCGTTCCGTCTATCACCTCACCACAGTTAGGAAATCCCACTGCAGCAAAGCCATCCACTATGACCTGCACATTTCCCAGAGTCACTACCCTTGATAGCAGCAGCTCAGTGATTGCGTTGGCTACTTGGATCACAGAAGCCCTCACAGTAGATTTGCCCACTCCAAATTGATTCCCGACTGACCGGTAACTGGCGTTGCAAGCTTCCAGAGGGCTATCGCCACTCGCTTCTGAACTGTTAAGGCTGCTCTCCTCTTGGTATTCTTGCGCTTCAGGACAAGGGAAAGCGAGTCAGAAAGTTCTATGAGAGTGCGAAAGGTCCTCAGCTACTGGAAATCATCCCAGACCTGCAACACTATGCAGTCCCACCAGTCTGTGCTTGTTTCCTGGGCCCAGAATTGGCGTTCCATGGCATGAGCCTGCCCCGTTGGCACCAGGGGATGTCCAAATTGCCAGGGCCTGTGCTTTAAGAGAAGTCTGTGTCCATGTCCTCATCGTCACCGCGCTGCTGTCCCCACCTCGGTTCTGGTTCTGCACATACTGCAGGATAATGCTCAAGGTGCTTACAATGCTCATAACTGCCACAGTGAACTGAGCGGGCTCCATGCTTGCTGTGGTATGGCGTCTGCAGGAGAGCAGAGTTGCAGCAGAAGCGGTGGCTAAAGATGGATGTCATGAGAATAGATATTTATAGAGAACGACGAAAGGACCTGCAAGGTGGATTCATGGGAGCAGGAGAGCAGAGTTGCAGCAGAAGTGGTGGAGGACAATTGTTAGCACCACGCACACTTCCCGAAGAAGAACACACGTATCCGGGAGCCCATGACAGACAATATGGAAAAATTCGCTATTGAGACAATAGCAGCAGAGCAGAGTTGCAGCGGAAGCTGTGTATGATGACGGTTAGCAGCACCCAGGAGGACCAGAACAGATCCACCAAGCTGCAGGAGAGCAGAGTTGCAGCGGAAGCGGTGGATGACAATGGTTAGCAGACCTACTGCACTGTCTGCTGCCAGCAGCACCCAGGACACAACAGCGGCGGTGTCGGTGAGTTGAGCTGAGTGGGCTGCATGTTTGCCGTGGTATGGCGTCTGCGTGGAGAAAAGGTGCGAAATGATTGTCTGCCATTGCTTTCACAGAGGGAGGGGTGACTGACGACATGTACCCAAAACCATCCATGACAATGTTTTTGCCCCATCAGGCATTGGGAGTCTGCAGGAAAGCTACCCATGGTGCACCGCTCCATAAGTCAATACTAGCCACGGTAATGAGGATGCACTCCACTGACTTAATGCGTTTAGTGTGGACATTTAGCAACGTTTAGCAATGGACTGTATAAAATTGATTTCTAAAAATCAACTTCTATAATATCGACCTAATTTCGTAGTGTAGACATATCCGAGAGCAGCATCTCCTTCATGAGAGCAGTAAGGCAGTAATTGTTAATTTAATCTGCTTTCCTGTGCGTCTAAGTTGATAGGATAGGATACTAGATCTTTACAGGACACTGAGCATTGCTGTTACATTTTAACATCTTTTAGTTCCAACCTGTTTATTGGGAAAAGATTAAAGTGGTGGAGGTAGTTATTAAATTTTGGAAAATACTGTCTGAGGCTTTCTGAAAGAGTATTAGCTAGTCCTGCTGGACATAGGTGGAAGTAGTTTGAGGATTAGCCTGATTCCTTGTCATGACTAGGGCAGGGGCTATGGTTTCTGTTCCAAATAGATATGTCTGAGAAATGTGTGGATGAAGTGTGGGCAGGGACCGGGCAAAGGTTGAGTCTGCTCCTGCACCAATGGGCACAGTATTTGGCCTCATGGCAGGTTCCATCACAGTAGTAATATTTGGAGAGGTTATTTTTATTCATTGCTTACTGAGATCTAGTATGTATTAAATGCAGTGTATTTGTGATTTTTTAAAATAAAGCTGCAGGCTTTTCAAACCCAGAAGAAAAACAGTTTTTATTTTATTTTGTTTTTTGTTTTGTTGTGAGAAACCAGGTAGGTGGTAAAGTCATGTAATAAAATGTATGTTCCTCCATATGCAAGAGAAGAATGGGGAAAGCATCTCATAACTTTTCATGTTCTCATCAGGTTCTAAAGTATGATTCTAGCGACAATTAGTTTATCTTTAGTGCAGTGATGGCTAGCAGGTGTATTATGGGCTACAAGATGGGCATTTAGGGCCTGATTCAAAGTCCATATAAGTTAATGGAAATAGTATTAATTTCATGGGTCTATATAGTTTTCTGTGGCCTGTGACAGGCTCTCAGATCTGTGGTAGCCTCACTTCCAAATCCTCTTCCATGCAGTGTCCTAAATTTAGTTCAACTGTGATTTATTTATTTATTTTACAGCCTACGTATTTTGGGGGGAAACTATTCTCACTCATGGTTCCATCAATATTTTGGTTTCCCATATCCATTAAAAAAATCAGGGGTCAGATTTACGATTGTATAACTCCAATTTTATACCAGTGTAATTCCATTGAGATTAATGAAGTTACAAATGGCATAAAACTGGAATAATGCAGTGGTGACTCAGATATCCAGAGTGTTTTCATTATCATAGCATCTTTGTCAGGAATTTATTGCCACACAGCAGCATATTACTTCACTATATGAAGAGAAAGGAAATGCAGGTGAGAAGGTTAGGAGGGCAGAAATAGTTAATTTCAACACATATGGGCTTGTGTAAATCCACATCCATACATAAAAAGAAAATAAATTAAACAGGAGGTGGGATTGGGGAACAGGTTTACTTAAAAAAATATGGACCAAATTCTGCTTTTGATAATGCCTATGTAAATCTGGACCACTGGTCTGACTGATAACAGATTTTGGCACATCTGTTTAAAGGTAAAGCAACGTTTAATTAGGTATCTTGTTCTTGGACCACTGCTGATATCAAACTACTGAACGCTGGCAGTCCCATCTGTGAAAGTGATTTATAGATTCCTTCTCTGTAGCTCACAATGTTTGGCTCTTCATAACAGCCTTGTAAAAAGAGAATGAGGACATTATTTTGCCATTTGTTTCCCACAGCTATAAACATCATTTAACAAAAACCACTGCATTTTTACATTACATTGTCTGTGATATATAGGATCATAGCAATTAGAGACAGAAAAGGCCCATTAGATAACAGAGTCCCCCTCCACCTCCAGCAGGAGCAACAATAATCCCCTAGACAGGAAGTGTCAGACATTAAGCTGATATTACAGTAGAGAGAAAAGACTTATTAAATCTTAGCTAAAAGGCCAAGAAGAAGTGATGCATTTTTTCAAAGCCCTAAAAATATAAACCTTTAAATGCAACATCCACAGGCTGAACTTTTAAAACCAGATCCATTATAATAGAGCTAATGAAGTCAGTGAAAGGCTCAATGTGTTGATACAGTCAGAGCCGGCTCCAGGCACCAGCAAAACAAGGAGGTGCTTGGGGCCGCACATTTCTAGGGGCGGCATTCCGGCGCCGGCCATACCGCCCCTAGAACTGTGCCCCCGCTGCCCCAGCTCGCCTCCGCCTGCTCCCCTGAGCGCGCCCCCGCTGCACCCCCCTCCCTCCCTCCCTCCCAGGCTTGCAGCGCGAAACAGCTGTTTGGCACGGTGAGGGAGGGAGGAGAAGCAGAGCGGCGGCACGCTCAGGGGAGGCGGCGGCGGAGTGGAGGTGAGCTGGGGCGGGGAGCGGTTCCTCTACCCGCCCCCCCTGTTACTTCCTGCGCTCTCCCCCCAGCTCCGCCTGCTCCCCTGAACGCGCTGCTGCTCCCCCGCCTGAGCGGGAGGGGGGAGAAGCGGAGCGGCGGCCTGTTCAGGGGAGCAGGCGGAGCGGAGGTGAGCTGTGGCGGGCGGGAAGCCGCAGAAAGCAATGGGGAGGGGGAGAATGCGGCACCCCCGGGGGAGGAGGCAGGGCCGGGGATTTGGGGATGGGGCGCACGAAAAAAAAAGCGGGGCTGGCCAAAAAATGTTTTGCTTGGGGCCACAAAAATCCTAGAACGGGCCCTGGCTACGGTGTCAATATGTTAATTGGTTAAGTGTGGTGTTCAGATATTTTATTTTTGATATTGCCAGCAGCACTGCTGTCTATCATGAATGCAAGCGCACAATTAGGGAGAATTGCCAAATAGGGTGGGGGGTAATGAATGAATGCTGGATAATCAGTGTGTGCTGCAATGAAGGTTGTTATGACAGGTGAGTGCTGTGTTCTCTCAGATTTGATACAGCTGTCAGTATTGTAGGGAGAGATACTGCATTTTAATGCAAATATGAGTTACAAGTCATGTAAAAAGCCTGCTTTCTGCCTCATATAGTCAGAGGGCACAAGCCAGTGAAGAGATTACCTATGTGCTAATTCTTCCACCATGAAAAATATTAAGGCCTGGATCAACAAAGGGGCTTATGCATTGCAGTGCTCAGTATCATGGCACCTCACTTTTAGGTGCCTAGAAAATCACAGGAACAACACTGCAACCAACAAAGCCTGCGGGCATGTCTACACTTAATTTAAAATGACATCCAGCTGCTGCAGAAATTAAGTCAGTCGGGCACGTCCACACCACACTCATTGTGTTGGTGGAGTGCATCCTCATTAGCGGTGCTTGCATCGATGCACAGAGCAGTGCATCGTGGGTAAGTATCCCACAGTGCAACTAGCTGCAGGCATTTTTGGGAAGGGCTTGCTATACCTCATGGAATCAAAACATTGTTGCGGGGGGAATGGGAATATGGCTTCGACCTTCCATGGTGCAGGTTTCTCCCGCCCTCTTCTGATATCAATGGCAAACAACCCACGCTTTTTCGCACCTTTTTTCAGAAGCCTGGCTTAGCTGCGTGTATGCCATAGCGCAAGAAGCATGGACCCCATTTAGCACCTTGCACCTTATCCTGCAGTATTTCCAGGGTTGAGACAGCAGTTGCCATGTGGAACCTATGTCATTCAAGCATGAACATAGAATCATAGAATCACAGAATATCAGAGTTGGAAGGGACCTCAGGAGATCATCTTGTCCAACCCCCTGCTCAAAGCAGGACCAATCCTCAATTTTTGCCCCAGATCCCTAAATGGCCCCCTCAAGGATTGAACTCACAACCCTGGGTTTAGCAGGCCAATGCTCAAACCACTGAGCTATGTCATCACGCGTTCTCTTTTTCCATTTTCCAATCTGCGAAAGGCTCTCCACTGGTGTGGAGGATGTGCTGAAGGCCAAGCTTTCCACTGTAAGGCATGCAAACACAAGGCAACCATTGTCATTGCATAACCTGGGTCTGGTACAGGGTTGCTATTTAAAAGTCACTCCCCTTATTACACTTTAATGCAAGCCAGAACATAATCAGAATCCCTAGCTATTCAATAAACGGGTTTGCTATTCCAGCCATGGTGAGTATGGCCCAGCGGCATGGCGATGGGTCTTGTGCTGCAACTTGTGGGAAACGCGCTTCAGGAGCACAGGTGGACAATGCCCTCTCCCCTTAGCAACATGGATGTTGCACTGAGACCAGGGACCAGCATTAAGCCTCCCAAATTGCAGTCTTTGTTCAAGGCAGCTTTTGGGGGGGAGGGGTGGTAGAGGGAAGGTTTGTGGCCATGAGAGAACAGTGGAAGGCCACCCCCCTTCCCTGAATGCTGCTGGTAGCAGTCGCCCTGGACTTACAGATTCTGAAGTCAACACCAATCCCTGCCAGCCAAACTGTGATTGAGGGACCCAGAAATCACCATGGGTGGGGGGATCACATGCTCTATTGTTTGTGGTATGAGCACTTGTAATGAAAGTCTCCTCTAGGTGACCCTATGTGATATCAGTCTTCCTGAGGGTAACAGAGATGGCAAGGGAGCAGATGCTGCAAGCATCTGGGTACAGACCTAGTCCTTTCGCTGCTGTGTTGTGCACCACAATGATGCCAGCAGAGTTAGTACTGGAGTGGCATGAGAAAGTGTCCTACCGTGGTGGAAGAAATAAGGCAGCCCTCCCCAGAAACCTTCTGCAAAGGATGAAAGTTTCCTGGAGATCTCCATGGAGGGTTCCCAGGCCATTTCTGTGGACATAAATCAGGGATGGCCAACCTGTGGCTCAAGAGCCACATGCAGCTATTCAAAAATTAATGTGCGGCTCCTTGTATAGGCATCCACTCTGGGGCTGGAGCTACAGGTGCCAACTTTCCAATGTGCTGCGGGGTGTTCACTGCTCAACCCCTGGCTCTGCCACGGGCCCTGCCCCCACTCCACCCCTTCCCACCCGCTCCCCTGAGCCGGCTATGCCCTTGCTACTCCTCCCTCCTTCCCAGAGCCTTCTGCACGCCACAAAACAGCTGATTGGGAAGTACAGGGAGGGATGGAGGGAGAGGGAGGCACTGATTGGCGGGGCTGCTGGTGGGTGGGAGACACTGGGAGCAGGTGGGGGAAGCTGCTGAGGGGCTGCTGACGTATTACTGTGGCTCTTTGGCAATGTAAATTGGTAAATTCTGGCTCTTTTTCAGGCTCAATTTGGCCACCCCTGACATAAACAGTCTTTTCCAGGGGAAAACAGGGAAAAAAACCCCTGACATAAACAGTCTTTCCCAGGCAGCAGCCACTGGGAAGCAGACACCCCTTTCACCTCACTTTTTCTTCACATTAAACATAAAATATAAGAGCATGTAAGCCCTACAGTTTGACTGAAATTGCATACTCACCAGAGGTGCCTTCCCCAGCATCATGCTCAGCCACGATGCTGGGCTGCTTTGGGATTAAAAATAGCTCCTGGCTCTTGGGGAGAATGGATCCCCCAATCACCTGTCTCCCATTCTCCTCCGCTTCCTCATCTAGAATGTCCTCCTTGTTGTTGCCTGAGGTGGCCTGAAACTCAGATTCCTGGAAGGTATCCACACTGTGTTTGGGGGTAGTGATGGGGTGGCCACTGAGAATCACATCCAGCTCATTGTAGAAGTGGCATGTCTGTGGTGCAGAAATAGAATGACTGTTCACCTCCCTTGTCTTCTGGTATGCCTGCCAAAGTTCTTTGATTTTCACACAGCACTGCTGTGTACCCCTGATGTAACCCTTCTCCCCCATGCCTCACGCGATCTTTTCACAGGTGTCTATGTTTCTTTGGCTGGATCGGAGCTGTGCCTGCATTTCCTTTTCTCCCCACAGACTAATAAGATCCACCATCTCCTGTGTACTCCAGGCTGGAGCACGTTTGGGGCACTGAGTCACCATGATGAGCTGGGCAGGCGAGCTCTCCACATTGATCAAACAGGAAATGGCAATGCAAAAGATCCTGGGGCTTTAACAGGGGAGGGGCTGTTTCCTGTGTTACTTGGCTGCTGTCGAGCGGAGTTCAAAACAATCTCCAGATTGGTCACAGTGGAGCATTGGGGGACACCTCCTGGAGGCCAATTCAGTCAATTTACACAACGCTGTGTCTACACTGCCTCTCTATCAACCCATCAACATTGAATTAAGTGCTACGCCTCTTGTGGAGGTGGAGTAATTAAATCAATGTTTCAGGCATGTCAGGGCGGCGGAAGGGACCTAGGAGTGTAGACGCATACATTATTAGGTCGATGTAAGGCGGTTTCCATCAACCTAAGTTTGTAGCGTAGACCAGGCCTGAGTTAACTGCCTAGGCTCCCTATACAGTGAATGGGGGAGAGGCCAGCATGCTAGGCAGGAAACCACCTAACCTATCCAATGGGAGATGGCAATGAGATGCATGTATGTTGTGTTAAGTCCCACCCCTTCATGGAGATAGGTGCATACGTTGAAGCTGCAAGGAAGCAACTATCTTTGCTAGCAATCCATGAATGGGACCTTGTGTCCTGGAATCAGGTTGGCTTAAGCACCTAAGCTGTTTCTTGAAGCACTGAGTTAGGTGCCTGCTTCTCTCAACACAAAAACAGCTGGAGGAGGAGCTACTGCCCACCTTATAATTTTAACCCAGTGGTTAGAGCACTCACCTAGAACGTGGGAGTTCAGTACCCCTCTCCCTGCCAGCAGGGGAGAATGGATTTGAACAGAAGTCTCCCACCGTTCAGACAAGTTCTCTAATCACTGAGCTCTGGGACATTCTGATGTGGTATTTCCTCAGTCTCTCCTGTTGAAGCTGTTCCATTGAGGATAAATAATGAAGAAGTGATTAGACAGGGGGACTAGACCCTGAGTCTCCACCTAAGTTCCCTGTAAGCTGTGCAGCAGCCTATTTAGCATCGCGCAGGTGCTCAGGGAACCCGCCTGGGGACCTGCCACGGTCTGGTTCCCACTTAGCCCGGCCCCAACTCAGCTAGTGGCCCAGACCTGCTGCAGCCAGGGCGGCACGACTGGATCAGACCCACCTGTGGCCGGAGTAGGGCGGCCCAGCCCGACCGAGGAGCAGCCCACACCCAGGCATGGCCAGGGTGGTGAGGCCTGACCCCGCAGTGGCCCAGACCCAGGCACGGCCAGGGCAGTTCTCCCCTGGTGCGAACCTCCTGGGACCAGGGAAGGGGCACTCCCGCAGCAGGGAGAGGCGCCTCTCCCCGCACAGCCCAGGTGCTGCTACAGGGAGAGAGCACTGGGGGGAGTCCTTTCTCCCCGCCGTAGCCCCAGAGCATCCTCCTGCACCCCAAACCCTTCATCCCCACCCCAACTCAGAGCCCACACCCCCAGCCAGAGCCCTCACCCCCTGCACCCAACCCTCTGCCCCAGCCCTCATCCCCGGCCCTGCACCAGAGCCTGCACCCCTAGCAGGAGCCCTCATCCCCTGCACCCCAACCCTCTGCCCCAGCCCTGAGCCCCTCATCCCCAACCCCACCCTAGAGGCCACATCCCCACCCGGAGCCCTCACACCCCTTCACTCCAACCTTCTGCCCCAGTCCTGAGCCCCTCATCCCCAGCCCCACCCCAGAGCCTGCACCCCCAGCCGGAGAAATCAAACCCCTGCACCCCAACCCTCTGCTCCAGCCCTGAGCCCCCTCCCAAATTCCAAACCCCTCAGCCCCTCCTCACCACATGAATTTTGTTATATGCACCAATGTGAAGGTGATGTGTCACACATCAGCTCCATATTGGTGCCCATAATAAAATTAATTCTGCACATGGGTGGGAAAATTTAGAGGGAACACTGGTCTCCACTGCCCAGGTGCATGAGTGCCTTAACCACTGAACTACAAACTCCTTCTCTCACTCTTTCTCTCTCTCTGGCCCAAAGACTGCTCCACTGTGGATAGATTCTGAAATAGCCAACTCTGGGTTTAGGTGGGAGATAGGGCACCTGCCATCTACAACGAGGCAGCAGTGCACATGTCCAGAGGCAGAAATATAGGTGCTAATAGAACTTTTCTGAAAACTTAGAAGCGCACTGGGTTTGACGGGAGTTTTCAGGATCACTGTGGAGCATAAAACTAGGACTTAGATGCTTGAGTACCTCTGTGGATCCTACCCTAAGAACCCAGACCCAAGCCAGTAACCCCCGAGATCAAGTGACCTTCTCTGTATTTGCATTGTTTGGAAAGGAGAATCACAGCTTTTGAGCAGGTGCTGAAATCTGTTACCATCCTCCTGAATCAGTCTCCCCTGAGGTTTGAATTCATATTCCTTCTATGTAAAGTGGCCCAACAATGAATATTTCAACTCAACAGAATTCACATACAATTTAAATTATTCTAAATAAAAAAGGAAATTTATTTGGCAGAGAATGAGGTAGTGTGATCTGATAGATAGCGCACTGCTTGGGATTCAGAAGACCAGAGTACTGTGCCCTGTTCTTCCAATGGCCTATTAGGTACCCTTGGACAAGTCACTGTAAGCTGTGTGTGACTCATTGTCCTCATCTGTAAAATACCTCCTTTGCAAAGTACTTTGAGCTCTACTGATGAAAAGCACCATGTAAGAGCTAGGTATTAGTAGTAGGAAATCACAAACAAATGTTGATCAGAATTAAAACATAACTAGTGTCTAACCGTTGTGAAAATGATAGTCAGCTGAGCTTCTTGTTAGGCCCTGATTCAGCAGTCCATTCCTATTCAGCAAAGCACTTAAGCACATGATAAACTTTAGGTACAAGCTTAAATGTGATTGACTTCATTGAATAGGGATGGACTTAAGCATGTGCTTAAATGCTTTGCTAAATCAGGATCTTTAGTACAGAAAACATTTGGCAAGGAAGGTAAAAAGTGTATTGTTACCCCTTTTTGACCCAAGAGCTTTGATAAAATTCAGGATCCTGCGGGTTGTTTCAGTTAAGAGGAGAATTTGATGATGGAGGCCTGGTTTCTGATGCAATCCTATTTATTTATTTACCAATCCCATTTATGTACAGAGTCTTGTTTCCCTGAACACAGCAGGACTCAAACAGCAGGAGACAGATTCTTCTTACTCACAGCTATAAGTACCTTTTTAGCCAGCACTCAGCCCAAAAGCTCTGTCTCAGGTCTTTTTCTCATGGCAATGCTAGGGGTCACTTGGGATGACGTGATCATGCACAATATATTATAGATGCCCAGGAAATCCTCTTTTGTCATTATAAGGAGGTATTTTTTTCTGAGGTTGATAAACAGCTGGTATCTGCCCAATACCTAATGAATCTCCATATCACTACTTTTTTTAATAGAAAAGCGTTGAAAAGAGCTGGTAGAGAAAGAAGTTTCCAATCCAATCAGGAAGAAAAAGATTAGAACAAAATCAGTGGTTTGCTGTGTTTTGACATTCATATAATGTCAATCTGCTGCAGGGCAGGGAAACTTATCTGAAAAAATCGATCATTTAAACATGAAGAGCCATTCATTGGCCCTTCTGAATTGAGCTTAAAGTTCCATGTTGAAAACAGCGAGAAAGCTAATAACCCTCAGCACATTGTGATCTGGAGCTGTAACTCTGACAGAAAACAAAATGTTTCCTTAGCTTAGCCAAACTTCTCTTGAGTCATCTGGCTAAGCTTGAAGCCAAGAAGATTCACAATCCCATGGGCAGGTGAAACAATCAAATTTTAGCAGAGTGAGCATATTAGGGAGTAATACTAATATAACATTATTCAGCTTGTGTGAGACATAAGCCCACATATTGGGCCAGAGATTCACCTTTCATGGTAAAATCTGTGGAGAACATGAATCGAGGGAAGAAATCAATGTTAGATTCCCCACACTGTTCCATCAAGGGGATGGAGTTTTCTTATGTGAAATAGGCTACCAGGACCCATCTCCTAAACCCACACATCCTGGGACTTCGGTATCAGGCCAGGGCCACCCACACAGCGGCCTTGTAGCAGCTGTTGCCCTCAGCAGCAATATCCCTCTCCCTCCCTGAGAGCATGTTTCCAATGGAACTGCACTATCATCGACTCCTCTGTCCACAGCTGCCATAAAGACCCTCTCCTCACCATTGAGCAGGTTTTGTGGAGAAGATAATACAGTCCCAATCCCAATGTGCACCTTCCACCCCACCCCACCCCCCAAACACCCCAAATCCTCCCCCAACCCATCCAGTTACCGCCTCTTTCCCAATGTGAAAAGAAAAGGAGTACTTGTGGCACCTTAGAGACTAACCAATTTATTTGAGCATAAACGTTCGTGAGCTACAGCTCACTTCGTCGGATGCATAAAGTGGAAAATGCAGTGAGGAAGTTTTATACACACAGACCATGAAAAAATGGCTGTTTATCACTTCAAAAGGTTTTCTCTCCCCCCCACCCCACTCTCCTGCTGGTAATAGCTTATCTAAAGTGATCACTCTCCTTACAATGTGTATGATAATCAAGGTGGGCTATATTGATGACATCTTCATCATCTGGACCCATGGAAAAGAAGCCCTTGAGGAATTCCATCATGATTTCAACAATTTCCATCCCACCATCAACCTCAGCCTGGACCAGTCCACACAAGAGATCCACTTCCTGGACACTACGGTGCTAATAAGCGATGGTCACATAAACACCACCCTATACCGGAAACCTACTGACCGCTATTCCTACCTACATGCCTCCAGCTTTCACCCAGATCACACCACACGGTCCATTGTCTACAGCCAAGCTGTACGATACAACCGCATTTGCTCCAACCCCTCAGACAGAGACAAACACCTACAAGATCTCTATCAAGCATTCTTACAACTACAATACCCACCTGCTGAAGTGAAGAAACAGATTGACAGAGCCAGAAGAGTATCCAGAAGTCACCTACTACAGGACAGGCCTAACGAAGAAAATAACAGAATGCCACTAGCCGTCACCTTCAGCCCCCAACTAAAACCTCTCCAACACATTATCAAGTATCTACAACCTATCCTGAAGGACGACCCATCACACTCACAAATCTTGGGAGACAGGCCAGTCCTTGCTTACAGACAGCCCCCCAACCTGAAGCAAATACTCACCAGCAACTACATACCACACAACAGAACCACTAACCCAGGAACCTATCCTTGCAACAAATCCCGTTGGCAACTGTGCCCACATATCTATTCAGGGGACACCATCACAGGGCCTAATAACATCGGCCACACTATCAGAGGCTCGTTCACCTGCACATCTACCAATGTGATATATGCCATCATTTGCCAGCAATGCCCCTCTGCCATGTACATTGGTCAAACTGGACAGTCTCTACGTAAAAGAATAAATGGACACAAATCAGATGTCAAGAATTATAACATTCATAAACCAGTCGGAGAACACTTCAATCTCTCTGGTCGCGCGATTACAGACATGAAAGTTGCGATATTACAACAGAAAAACTTCAAAACCAGACTCCAGCGAGAGACGACTGAATTGGAATTCATTTGCAAATTGGATACAATTAACTTAGGCTTGAATAGAGACTGGGAGTGGTTAAGTCATTATGCAAGGTAACCTATTTCCCCTTGTTTTTTCCAACCCCCGCCCCCCCCCACTGTTCCTCAGATGTTCTTGTTAAACCCTGGATTTGTGCTGGAAATGGCCCACCTTGATTATCATATACATTGTAAGGAGAGTGATCACTTTAGATAAGCTATTACCAGCAGGAGAGTGGGGTGGGAGGAGAGAAAACTTTTTGAAGTGATAAACACCCATTTTTTCATGGTCTGTGTGTATAAAACTTCCTCACTGCATTTTCTACTTTATGCATCCGATGAAGTGAGCTGTAGCTCACGAACGCTTATGCTCAAATAAATTGGTTAGTCTCTAAGGTGCCGCAAGTATTCCTTTTCTTTTTGCGAATACAGACTAACACGGCTGCTACTCTGAAACCTTTCCCAATGTGGATATTCAAGCCAGGGAACAACTGTCCACAAGGAGCCATGAGAACACAGAGGCAGCTGATCCCTTTCTTCATAGTGGGGATTTTCAGCTGCTGCTGTGTCATCATGGTGTCTTATCTTGGACCCCACATATGGTTCTTTACTGAGCAATGTCTTTTCTTTTTTGTCTATACACACTCTTCTGAGGTTCCTCTGAGCTTATGTGGCTTGAAAAGCTGCAGTTCTTTAGCAGGTAAATAAAGCTTCAAGTATTTATAACATTTCTCAATTTAAAATTCAGACATTTCTTACATGAAGGAGATTAAACAAGTGTCTGAAATGAGCAAAAAAAAATTAGATTATCTAACTTAAAAACAAAAGTTTAAATAATCATAGCCATGCTTTGAGACAATAGATTAATATGAGCTCACATTTTATATGCTAAGCTTTAGGCTGATGCAAATATAGGTGGCTAAATTATAAACCTTGAAAAAACAGAATTTAAAATTTAAATGGCAAGTGACTTAACTGTAGCAGTGCTCACAGGTGTCACTATTCTGATGTAATTCACACGGGAGCACTAATTCTAAATTAACGGTCTGCACATTTCGTATCCAAAATTGGCATATTGTTTCATTTAACAGGAAAGGAGTAGAAATCATGCATTATTAATATTTATGAAGAGTAAACCAAAGGTGATGCATTTATTTTATTTTTCTTCCTTTTATCTCCTCATTCTCATGTATTACATGAACGGTATCAGGTACCACACTAGATAACCTATTTTTAAAAAATCCATTACGTTGTATATTTGTAATGAGCTTATCTTACCCCAATATTTTTTTCAGTCAAGTTTCCTTCTTGTGAGTCTGCTACAGCAGTCATGTACCTGTTAAAGGAAAACAAAAATGTAAAATTTCTTTAACTTGCTGATCTCATCTAACTAATGACCATCAGGCACGATAGACATACATCTGATAGCAGTTACAAGACACCATATCTCTTATATGTGCCTCTTGCCAATGTATTATTTAGTAAGCCTGGGAAGAAAGAAGCATACTTTCAGCCATACCTATGACTGTATTGTGTGCTCACCTTTCACTGCTTAGCAGTGGTAAAAGCTGGAAGTGACAGCTTTTGTTTCAAAACTCTATAGATGAGAACAAAGCATTTGCTGTAGTAATGAACATTTGTTCTTAAGGACATAGAAAAGCTTTGAAGGGGACATATACTCGATATCATATAAATAAGAAAGAATTACGTACTTTAATAATTATTCAGTTCAGGTTATGGTACTGTATTTAAGCAATGTTGGTGTTAAATAGACATTGCTATTTCTCAAAATAATAAAAGATAAGTCCTTTAATTTTTATCAAAGGGTTGCTTCCTAAGTCAGAATCTACGTGTATAAAGAATGTGAGTATTTTCAAAGAGATCCCCATCCCTTTCATTTTATTTTCTTCTTTGCTGTACTAGGGGAGTTGCTTGCTTTTTATTGGCATTCCCTTTGTCATAAACTTTAGATTATCCATGTGAAGCTTATTTGATCTCTCTGACACATTTTTCCCAGCCAAGTGAGTCTCCAAACACTGATGTTCTAATGATGTACCACTCCAAATGATGTTACTTGTTGCCTGTGACAAATGAATTCAAAAGAGGCAATACATTTTAATTTACTGTTCTAAATCTTAAAATATCAAATGGATGAACTGTATCCACTGAAGAAGATGTAATGATGCTAATAGAAAGCACTGGGAAAATCTGAAGGGCTAGTCATCCGACTTACTAAATATGATTTCCATAAATTTAATTCTGTTTTGTAATGGGGAGGGGACGATTACTGACTATCCAAAAAGTGTTGAGAAGCGTCACTTTCCTATCACTAATTTTCTCTGACAAATAAGCAGTAGATTGTAAATTTGCTTAAGCTTTTATGTATTTGCATAAATTCAAGTACAAACCATTGGAAATACATGACTTCCCATTTTAAAGTTATATTGTCATAAATCCTCTATGAAGGGAAATAATTGCATGCATTTATGGGACGTCTAGTATGTTTATGATAGACACCAACATATTAGATACAAATAAATAAATTAAAATATGTTTCCAATATTGGGCCAGATTCTTGGCCTCTCCTAAGTCTCCTTTGCTACTTAATGCAATGTCCAAGGATTCCCCTAGCATAGGCAAATCTTCAGCGGGAATAGGGCTGGCTATGCCAGCTACTCCTGGCCCTCTCCCCAATATACACTGGGGATAGTCTATGGCAGGCTGAGGGCAGAGAGGAGGAGTATGAGAGGTGTGAGGGGTTTATCCCTGGCCAGCAGTATATTCCTTAGAGGACTGCTTCAGTGAGCATAATTTAGAGCAGCTTTTAGGTGCCTATAAAATATACCGGGGCCATTTTGAGGCTGAGTGCAGGATCAGGGAAGTGGAAAGTTGTTACAGTTTTTCTCTTCAGAGATCTTGTTTCAAGCCTAGATTGTCCAGACCCTACTAGCTGACCTACTGTATTCAATCATCCTTGCAGATCAGTTTCCCATTGGAGGCGAAATCAGTGATGTTGAGTCAGGATATATACTTAGTGCATCTTGCTTATTTACACTATATATGACAGTCATTGAATAGAAGTGGTCTCAAATAGCACCCAGGCAATCTCTTTTCAGGAACCTCAGCACAAAGACCCATACCCACTTTCCAGGAAGCAAGTCTGCACCAATAATTGACCATAGATAGAGAAATTAAGGCAGAGAGCAAACTCTCTTGCTGTTTTCCACAGCTGCTCCAAAATATCTGCATCACAGACTCAGCAGTGATATAATATTTCTTCAAAGACTGTACACTGCTCACATGCTGAGAAAAATAACTTCTCAGACTATGTGTAACAGTTCCAGTTGGTGATTCCTATAATAACACAGTATATTGTGTCATATATCATAGCACTCCACAAGATCTGATGAGGGAAGCTCAGTATAATAGCTTCTTAAAAATTAATGATTTAGGCCCGAATTCAGGAAAGCATCCTGATTCATATAGTTAAGTATGTGCTAAGTAAGTAAATCCATTTATTCATGTTTGAGTACTGATGACATCATAGCGGAATTTTCAGAAGTCTTCGCAATCCATCTCTAACTTTGATCACTCAGCATCTGACCTTTTGCAGTGATCTGCCACACACCATCCATCCATCTCCTCGCTGGCTCCTCTCCTACTATGATGATCCTCCACCGTTCCTTCCATAATAACTTTCTTAAGGTTATTTCCATTTCTACACCTAATGTGACCAAAGTACAAAAGTTTGGGTGGCAAATTGTCTTTATTGCAGTAGGTGTTTTGCTCATTTTGGGGGAAAAAATCAGTCACATTGTCTGCTTCTACTCTTCATTTCATCACCCACTCCTTTCTGCGCTCTTCCTCTCAACTGGAAACAATTAGATCCAGAACCTTCTGACCAGCCAGCTCTTGTTGAACCATCAGCGAGTGATTTCTGGACTACAGTCTGGGACCCTCTGCAGTGTTAATGGAGTTGTGTATCCTAATCTAGTCCAGACTACAATGTAATTTGAAATTAACATAAGAAGCATGTCAAGACAGTTTGGATGTCTTTGATTGCAAAGTTAGGAGATCAGCATAAACTTCTCTTTATAATTATCATTATCTTTCTCCAGTATTATATATGCTTTGCATTTGGACCCTTAATTTTGCTATTTTTACTCTTGACAAAATGTCAACATAGCGAGAAGACATGAAAAACCATTATAATTTAGCCAAACACTGGGAAAATTAAGTGACGTATATATGAAAGGAAGAATGGAAAAGAAAAAAAAATTTAAAAGTGTAAATGTAATGTGAATATATATACCATAGGGCGTGAGTAAAACAGTCAATATATAATTGGTATCAAAGTATAACTGGTATCTTCTGATGTGTGATAGGAATACATACGGGAGCATTACATCAAACTTTGACTAAAATATAGAACAGAGATGTATTCTCAATGACTGCAAACATCCTAATGGTTGTAATGTTTTAATAAGGATTTTGTCTGAGTATACTTAATGGGCCTGCTCTTGAATCCCTTGAATTTGATGGGAGTTTTACTATTAATTTCAGTGGGAGCAGATCTGACCAAATATAAGACTAGTCACTTTAAAAATTATTTCTCGAGCTCCAAACATACTGCTTTCATTTTAATAATTTATTAGTATCACAGTTTTTACATAAATACAGCTGGTTGTTCAACTGAGAGACTGACATCTGAAACCTGTTTGAAGCAGGCTTTATCAGTCATTAGGATAACCTAGTTATTCTTCCACTGTCAATTTATTTAAAGGTTTTAGTGTTTGGCATCTGAGGGCCTTCAAGCTTTTGAGCAACTACAAATACAACTTTTTAAAGTTTAGTTTCTTTCTTTACATCTATTCCTCTTCATTCTACAGTCCAGGCATCAAACAGTCTAAAACTCCCTCATTTTCTTTGCCCTTTTACTGTTGGGGGGAGGGAGGGAGAGAAAACACCCTAGAGGCCTTCAAAAATGGAACATGTGGGACTAATAAGAGCACTAAAGCTCTTGTTTTTGCAGTTTGATGACTGCTCAAGGAATATGATAGGATTTTTTTCTTTTAAACTAGCAGGTGTGGATAGCTCTCAGCATGGCTTTTTAAATCAATGGACTATTCATTTGGTTCTGACTTCAGTAGGCTCTGGATCCATGCCTGGGTTCTTGTAGACTGTTACGAGTCATTTGTTGTCAGTGACCCTGTTTCAACTGTAGCTCCATTCTGGAGTCATCTTATGTTGTGTTCTATGACGCTCTTGAGGTATAACTTTAAAAAGATATAAGCAGGGAATGGGAAATAAACATGACATTATTATCAGTACAGACCTGCTCATGCACAAGGATGTAGATGTCCGTAGTACACTTGTTTTCAAAGAGGAATAAAATGTACTCCATTTATCCACATAAAGTACTATATCTGCCAGAATAGCACGGTGCTAAAACATGTCTCTTCCGTACTAAGTTGGTGGTGTCAGTTTTATAAGGGTGGATCTAAGGAACTACAGTAGCTATTAACTTTACATGTACCGGGACAATGGTTCACACCCAGTTCACTTCACTCACATGAGTACTCCTGTTGTGGTCACTGGGAGTTTTGCCTGAAGTTACTGTAGGTATGGACTACACAAGCTTGGCTTTTAGTCATAAATGTGGACCAACTCACTATTGTAAATAGACAACATATTTAAATGTGCAAATTAGCAAGTGGGCCTGTACAACCGATCACTTTCATATTTTTATTGTATTTTTGGAATTTAATTATACATTAAAACTATTTTCCATTTTTAATTATAGCTGTGCTCCTAAGTGCCACTATAGTTAAATTTCTGTGTGTGTTTTCTTTATAATTACCATCCTTGAGAGCCTAATATCTTTGGGCCCAATTCTGTGGCCCTTAATTGAGTAAAACTCCTGTTGGAGTCAGAGAGTTTTGCTTTATTAACACTGAAGATTTTGGGCATTTGCAGACTGGAACTTCTTCCTATTGAAGTAAATGGGAGTTTTGCCATTATTTGATTGGTGACATAGGCTAGAGCTAACGGTGTGAAATCTCTGCAAGATTCTATTCATGGAGATTTGTCCCTGGTTGTTCAGTCTATATTTGTCTTTCCCTGCCCACCCAGGAAAAAAGGTTACGTGGTTGATCCCAGGCCATTGGTGGCAGGCCATGGGCCATCTATATAACCCTTGTCCTCACCCATACCTCTGCACCTTTCTGTGTGCCTGGCACCTCACCCACCTGCTCTCCAGCAGCATGATTCTGCAGAGTCCAGGGGGAGAAGGGGAAGCTGCAAGATAGGCAGCCAGTTCCCCAGTGCCTTGTACACAGTCATGGTACGCTCAGCACAGAGAGGGTTGCTTCCATGCATATAGATCAGGGGTATGATTAAAATTTGGTATGTAGCTTACAAGCTGTCAGGAGGAAAATGGTTTATTTTAAAACATAATTTTTCAAGCCATAAGCTTCTTTTGAGGTACAGCTCAGCATGAAGGACTTGGAGTTAATGAGTTAATGGGGGTTCAGGTGGCCCTGTTCCACCACACCTGCGAGATATCAGGTGTGGTGGAACAGGGCCACCTGAACCCCCATTAACTCATTAACCCAATGAGTGTTCTCTGAAGGAAATGAACATTAAGCCAGCTTTGGGATGATTCCTTTGTGTAATCCTGCTCCTTTCTGTGCTTTGACTGCCTTGGAAGGCGTCTGGACTATCTGGGACCCAGCTGGAGGGCTGAGTCTCTTAGGCCTGGAACTAGAGTGGGAAAACCTCCTGGCCCTTAGAGAGCTGTAGCTTAGGTGAGTGCCAGGGCCTTGCCAGAAGCCTCTGGGGCACCCTGGGGAAGGAATTTTGGTGGACAGTACTGTATACAATTATCATCACTTCAGTCTCTCCTTTATTTGCCAAAAACTCTCTTTAAAAATGGCTTTGTTAAAAACATGAAATTCTATAGATTTGTTTATTTTGAAAAAGTCTCCATTTTTAAAAAGTTACTGACAGCATCTGCAATAACATCTTCCAGTGTAGCTTCAGTTATGTATGCTTTTGATGCAAAGAGCAGCATAGTTGCTGAATCTGTGAAATAAGCACACAGCATGTCTCTGACCTTCAAAATTTCCAGTTAATTGAAGGGCATTTCTGTTCCTTTGACAGTGATGTGTACTATGCATTATTATCCTGCTTGGATAAAAACCTCTGTATCCATAGGTGTTAGGTACATCTGAAGCCCTTCAAAACTGGTGTTAGGGTTGTGTTTGAACCAGTATGTAGAAGAATAAGGAAGTTGCTGATCTTCCTTGAGATCAGACAGTGTTCTGTTACCAGACACAAGGATGGGGTCACAGAAGTAGCTAGTAAAACAGAGAACTGTTTCACTAAGCATTAGCTTTATTACATATTTGCGTGTGTGTACACCTTGACCCCGCCACACACGCATCTATATCATGCTTAATGATTTAGGATCTATCAAAGTCCCACTGAAGTCAGTGAAATCTTTCCATTGAAGTCAATGGAATTGGGTTCTTCACTTTAACTGTTGTATTCCTTTGTTCATTTTACACTGACAGCAGTATGTGTGAGTAGCAAAGTGAAATGAAGTCACAAGTAGGTAAAACAACCAGGCCAAAGGTGTAGGAATCCTCCTAATTCCTAGAAGCTTATATTGTGGCTTTGGTATTTGGGGTGTGTGTGTGTGTGGTGTTTTTCTTTTAAACACACTATATTCAGTAACTGGTCAGATAGGTGTCTACCTTTTACTTGTTTAGTTTAATCATGAAATTACTTTTTAGGGTGGTATTGTGCATCTAAAGCTGAAGGAAAATCACAGAACTGCTTCCCCACATAACCAAATGACACAACAGGAACAAGTAGGCAAGGATTCAGAAACTCTATGATCCATATGATGAGGGAAAACCTGTGTTTCATTGTCTACCTCGGGCAGAAGGCCGGGATTCCCAATATACTGGCTTTGCAGAGGCTCTCAGATTTGTTTGAATTAGCCTTGGTGTGTGGATTTCAGACTCTAACTCTGGACCTGGATCTGAATTTTGCTGTTAGCCCCACACTCTGCACTGGTCTAAATAAAAATCAAAACACTACAACCCTTATTATAGAGCACAGTACTAAAAGACGGAAGTGCTAGAACAACAAATATGCTTTCTGGTCTTAATGTGATGTGTATCTCAGTTCATAGTCCATAAAGCTAGATGCCTAGTTTCTCGGTAAGCTAGAAACTAGCCCGTGATCACATTTATAGTACAATAGATTGGAAGGGAGTACAAGCTCGGTGCTGGTTTCTGTGCTGGGGTAGAACTAGACCTTGTGTTATCTTTGCAAACTTGAAATAGTTGTTGTTTTTTGTAACCTCTAAATCTGTTAATACAATTGCAATTACAAATACGGATAAACATCCTAATTCTCAGGTTGAGGGAGAAGCAGTGCATGATCTCATTAAATGTGTGGGAAAACAAATCCCAGAGACTGTGCAGCTGAAATTAAGTGATGTGCCTCATTGCACGAGCCCACTCTCCAAGGACAGACTTCACTTCTCGTACAAAAGGAAGGCAGTGTTTCCAATCCATTTAATATCTGAGATGCCAAATTAGCAGAGGGCCTGCTGAGGGAGGGTGTAACAGTTTTGCCATCCAAGCGGCTGGATGCTTGAAGGAAGATGTCAGTAGTTGAACTAAAGTACACCTGTTAGTTATCATTAGTAGAAGTGCTACCATTCATAGGAAACTAGACATGTTCTGTCCTCTCTGTGCTTTTGTGCTTATTGTAAATGTGGGTTTCTTCCTATAGCTTCACTGTATTGCTAGGAATAATAAGTATATGGTAAATAGATATTCTGTAAGCAGAATGCAACACAACCCTGCTGCAGACTCATGACTCCCCTCCCACAGATGGGGTCTGAGGGTGGAGGTGGGTGGTCCTCGCAAAGTCTCTAAATTCTTTAGTAGGTTGGGAAAGGTGGGAGAAGAGATTAGCCCTAGACTTCCCCCCCCCCGACCCCTCCCAAGTAGTAAAAGGTTTGATTTCCCCCATCTCCCGTGTTGCCAATTTTCATGACTTTTTTGTGAATTATGCAGACTGTGCTTTTCTTAAAGCGTCTGCTGCTGAAGTAAAGGGATTACTTGAGAATCTCGGCTTCCTTTTAAAAAATGAAGTTTCTAGTCTCATGGCCATGGAGTAAAAGCTGGAAAATGTGACTGCAAGTGCACCCTAGCAGCTTAAACCGGAAGGCAAATAAGCTAATACTTTTAAAAATATAGGATTTAAAGCCACTATCTTGACTTTTGGAGGCCTGACTGACAAAATGCTGGGAGCTGGCAGTACTGCATCTAGGCAGATCTCCTTGAAGAGACCCTAGGACAGCACAAGCCAGGTACTTAGGATGCTGCTCTTGGCTCCCTTATAAAGGACTGACTGTTCTGCTGGAAAACTTGTACAGGCTCAAGTTGTATTAACTTTCCTGTGGATTCCCTACAGGGGTGTGGAGGACTGATGTCTACACTTCTCCTGCTTCCCTTTCTCCGGTTGATCTCTCTTCCCCATCTGTGTGCGTGCTAAAGCTTTGGATGTTACTGCAGTCCTTGTGCATTTGTTTGTTCTTTAGATTTTTATAACCTCAGGTTGGTGGGATTCTGTTCAGACCACGGAGGTAACATGATCTGTCCCCAAGGAGCTTGCACAAGACAAGGATTCAGATGTGTGCAAGACTAGGAGCTGGAAATATCCCCTTGCAGCACTGCTGGTGCTGGTGAGGCGTCGGTGATGGTTGTTTTTTTGGGCTGCATGGGTTGGGGGGGCAGTTAATGGGAAAATTGAACTTCTTCAGGTGGTGGAGAGGCTGCACAGAAGAAATGTGTCTAAAGTGAATGTGAAAGAGTAGAGATTGTCTTATTTCAGCACCAGAACAGGGGGAAATTCCTGGCATAAAAGCCAGTAGAGGGGAAAGCAAAGTGATGGTCATGGGAGAAAGATAGAAAGGGAATGGTTAGGAATGAGTGGTTGGTGGGGAGAAGTTAGCGTGGGAAGAGTGGAGTTACGTTGGTAAGTTGGAGCAGAGCTGTCCACAGCCATGAAGTAGGGGACAAAAGGCTTCAGTTTCCGACGGATGTGGGGAGCAAGCCAGTGAACGGATTTGGGGAGAGAAGTGACATTGTCAGAGTGGTAGAAAAGAAAGATGAACTTAGTGGCTTTATGTTGGGTTGGGTTGACTGGACTGGTGTGAAGTGGGAATCTAAAGAGGAGATCTTGCCATTTATTTATGTATTTGTCTATTTGTTGATGAATGCCTCATCTTAATTTAAGGAAGCATTTCCATTTCACGTGTGGGAAAACTGGGGCATACAGAGACAAAAGACAAATATTTTTAAAATAACTAATTCTGGGTACCCAACTTGAGATAGCTAGGGGCTGTATCTCTCAGGTACTGAGTACCCAAAACTCCCCTTGAAGCCAGTTGGAACTGTGGATGTTCAGCACCTTCTGAAAATCAAATTCTATATGTCTCAAGTTGGGTACATAAATAGCAAGGCGCCCAAAAGGTTGGTCCAATTAACTTGTCCGCAGTCAGACAGGAAATCCCTGGCACAGCCAGGAACAGAACACAAGTCTCTAGCCTGTCAGTTCTATGCCTTACCCCCTTAACCACAAGATCAACCTTTTTCTCTCTTACTTCCTCAGATTGTAAAAGTTACATGTTGCAATGACCAAGGCATAGAGTCTTGGTGGTGGATCTGAATAGGAAAAGACAAACTTCTAGAGATGCTGGAGTGAAACTACTTGGAGCAGTTTAGTCTGGTCAGTCTCCCTGGCAACATTCCACTTGCCCCACATTCTGCCTTTGCTGTAGTATATTAGTTATGACAGGGGTAGGTTTTAAGTTCTTGAAGTTAAATAAGTTAGTTAAGAAGCAAGCACAGTGCTGCTGCTGATGTAATCTACCCTGTGTTCTCTGTTGGTCTGTGCAGCTGGTTCCTGTCCCTGTATGTGAGTGTGTAAAGCTCTGCAGAGTGTCCTGCAGGGTGTATGGTAATTTAAAACTTCCTGATGCTTATCCTCTTGCCATATACTATGGCATTTAGGGGTGGAGTAACTTTTTCCATACCTCTCATTTATTCAGCTATAGCATACCTGATTGAATAAAATGAGACAACAAAGTCATTTTAGGCTTTAAAAAGTGGTGGTTTTTACATTTACATTTTCTTGGCACTTCTTGGGGATGACTCTCAAAAGGAAAAACTCTTATGACCACAGAGAACAATTTTTATAAAGAGACCCATTCTGAGACCCAACACATTTTTGTTTCTCGTCTTTACCACTAGCTCACTTTTTTTTTTTTATAGCTAACTTGGCAGATTCTGTTCCACCAACTGACTTACAATTTTTTGAGTCTAGAAGAAGCCATAGTGTCAAGTGATTTAGCCTCATTAGTATTTGCACCCTTTTTTAGTACCATGGAGACTTTTCCAACCTTCAAGCTGAGCCTCTTGTCCAACCTATGGTTTAAAGGATCTTGTAGCTAGGTATGCACAGCTACATCTCAATCATTGTGTTTCATACTACAACTCCCCGAGCATCTGCCGTGACTGCTTTTGTAGTTGCCAGCAAAAATGCTTGCTTTTTTTTTAAAGTATATATTTAATTCTGTACTGATTGCTCAGTAATTCATAAATGCAGCAAAAGTCTTATCTTGAAAAATGCCCTTTTAAAAAAAGAAATGCACATCATACGAAACTACAAAATACCACATTCCCTTTTAGTATTTCTAAAATGGTATCTCTTACTGTATACTTTTTTTGGTGGTACTTTATTTTAAAATTGTAACAAGGCTTATTATGGTGCAAGATGGTTATGATGGATACATTTGTGTCTGTGTGTTTTTGTATAGACATAAAGAAGCAAAGCAAGTCCACATCTATGGCTGAAATAACTGCGCAAAACGCTACTTAAGGTCTGTTCTCCACTGACTTGCACGCATGTGGTCACTTACACTTGTACAACAGGAATGCTAAGGTATTAAATATTGCCATATCACAATGTATAATTTTACACCCTCTTTGTGATTGCTTTGCCAGTGTGTAACTGACTACACAAGAGTTAAGGCAATGGAGAATTAGGCCCTCTACCTCAGAGTATTTTTCTAAGTGTTCAGAGACCTCATGAAGAATACTGCTGAGAATTAAATCCCTAAAGCTCATCCATCTCATTTCTATACTTCCATAATTCTTCTCACTAACTTCCATAGTCTCTGTCCCCATGCACTAGTATAATGCTTATAGAAGCTCATGAAGTATTTCCTTTATAATTAAACAGTCTGACTGATATAACTACAGATACATTTATTGAATTTAGGTTTTTTGGCTACAAAATCCACTTTTGTCTCTTCTAAAAAAGTTTTCATTAAAGGATGTCTATTTAAAAAGGAAATGCTCTGGATCACTATTTGATTGCTGTCATTGCCAATAACCCTAACTTAAAACACAGCTGTTAAGGCTATTTGGCATAAAATGCAGTCCTTTGAAAATAGCTTTTTCTTAACCTTTTCTCTTCTTAAATAGGAAATTTAGAGGAGAGAACCAAAACCCTATTCAGGCTTCTTTGTACCTACAGTGAGAGATGCTGTACCTTCAGCAAGAAGAGTTAGAAATGGATAATTATGCTGACATTACTTGAATTAATAAAGCAATTCAATGCTCTGGGATTTGTTAAAAGGTGATCTAGAGTCATGTACCACCTGTCCACATTAGGGTACCATCTGTTCTATATTTGTTTGCTACTAACACTTAATAAATGTCTATGGGAATATATTGCAGGGAAAAACAGGTCTCCTTGTGGAGTTGTTTAAACAAAACTCCTGCTGATTGATTTTAAATAATTGACTGTTAATATAATGATGCATTTAAAATATAGGATGCAAACATTTTCTACACAACCGGAGAAGCAAATGCAACTGAATTTTTTTTGTTGTTTTTTGTTTTAAAAAACGTGGCCATTTTATCCAATGTTCTGGAGGTATGAATTGTAGCCACAAAGAGCCATTACTTCTCTGTTCTGGCAGGGTTATGTTAATTGGAAGAGAAAGAAATATCATAATTTTGTGAATGTGTGAATAATCAGCCGCAACACCTATTAAATATCTGGGTGAAATTCTCCGGATTGTGCCCTGATTCACACAGACTTGTTAATTGGTTAGTTATTTGCAAATGGAAAAATTGCAGCTGGCTGGCTTATGAGTAAGAATGTGTTACAAGTATGTTAATTTTGTTGTAATTTAAAATGTTCCTTTATCACCTAAAGTAACCTGATTTGATTTAATGGGGACAGTGCTGTGCCCCTTAAAAACACAGCTGTTGATAAGGGTTAGTCACTTCTCTAACTCCAGGGAGCAAAGATAGCTGTGCTTAATCAATCACACTCTATTATCGAGACAAACATTTAGGGTGCTGAAATCCTTGTTCTTTGTCTCTTGAAAATGACTGGTGAAATGCTCTGGGGAAGTAGAAGTGGGTGGTAACCTAGGCAGCAGTGACCATGAGATGGCTGAGTTCAGGATCCTCACAAAAGGAAGAAAGGAGAGTAGCAGAAAAGCAGACTTAGACTCCCGTAGGGAACTGATGTGCCGGATCCCCTGGGATGCTAATATGAGGGGGCAAGGAGTCCAGGAGAGCTGGCTGTATTTTAAAGAAGCCTTATTGAGGGCATAGGAACAAACCATCCTGAAGTGCAGAAAAAATAGCAAATATGGCAGGCAACTCACTTGGCTTAACAGCGAAATCTTCAGTGAGCTTAAACTCAAAAAGGAAGCTTACAAGAAGTGAAAATTTAGACAGATGACTAGGGAGGAGTATAAAAATATTGCTAGAGCATGCAGGGGTGTAATCAGGAAGACCAAGGCACAACTGGAGTTGCAGCTAGCAAGGGATGTGAAGGGTAACAAGAAGGGTTTTTATAGGTATGTTAGCAACAAGAAGAAGGTCAGGAAAAGTGTGGGACCCTTACTGAATGGGGGAGGCAACATAGTGACAGATGTGGGAAAAGCTGAAGTACTCAATGGTTTTTTGTTTTTGTTTTTATTTTTGGTTTTTTTGCCTCGGTCTTCACAGACAAGGTCAGCTCCCAAACTGCTACACTGGGCAAAACAGTATGGGGAGGAGGTGAATAGCTCTCAATGGTGAAAGAACAGGTCAAGGACTATTGAGAAAAGCTGGACGTGCACAAGTCTATGGGTCCAGATCTAATACATCTAAGGGTGCTGAGGGAGTTGGCTGATGTGATTGCAGAGCCACTGGCCATTAACTTTGAAAATTCATGGTGATCGGGGGAGGTCCTGGATGATTGGAAAAAGGCAAATATAGTGTCCATATTTTAAAAAGGGAAGAAAGAGAATCTGGGGAACTACAGACTGACTTGAGTCCCTGGCAAAATCATGGAGCAGGTCCTCAAGGAATCCATTTTGAAGTACTTGGAGCAGAGGAAGGTGATCAGGAACAGTCCGCATGGATTCACAAGGGCAAGTCATGCCTGACCAACCTCATTGCCTTCTATGATGAGACAACTGGCTCTGTGGATATGGGGAAAGTGGTGGATGTGATATAGCAAAGCTTTTGATAGTCTCCCCCAGAGTTCTTGCCAGCAAGTTTAAAAAGTATGGATTGGATGAATGGACTATAAGGTGGATAGAAAGCTGGGTAGATTGTCAGGCTCAACAGGTAGTGATCAATGGCTTGATGTCTAGTTGGCAGCCGGTATCAAGCAGAGTGCCCCAGGGGTCAGTCCTGGGGCCGGTTTTGTTCAACATCCTTATCAATGATCTGGATGATGGAATGAATTGCACCCTCAGCAAGTTCGCAGATGGCACTAAGCTGGGGGGAGAGGTAGATACGATGGAGGGTAGGGATAGGGTCCAGAGTGACCTAAAGAAATTGGAGTATTGGGCCAAAAGAAATCAGATGAAGTTCAACAAGGACAGATGCAGAGTCCTGCACTTAGGAAGGAAGAATCCCATGTACTGCTACAGGCTGGGGACCATCTGGCTAAGCAGCACTTCTGCAGAAAAGGACCTGGGGATTATAGTGGACAAGAAGCTGGATATGAGTCAGCAGTGTGCTCTCATTGCCAAGAAGGACAACGGCATATTGGGCTGTATTAGTAGGAGCATTGCCAGCAGATGGAGGGAAGTGATTATTCTCCTCTATTCGGCACTGGTGAGGCCACACCTGGAGTATTGCATCCAGTTTTGGTATCCCCACTACAGAAGGGATGTGGACAAATTGGAGAGAGTCCAGCGGAGAGCAACAAAATGATTGGGGGGCTGGGGCACATGACTTATGAGGAGAGGCTGAGAGAACTGGGGTTATTTAGTCTGCAGAAGAGAAGAGTGAGGGGGCATTTGATAGCAGCCTTCAGCTACCTGAAGTGGGGTTCCAAAGAGGATGGAGCTAGGCTGTTCTCAGTGGTGGCAGATGACAGAACAAGAAGCAATGGTCTCAAGTTGTAGTGGGGGAGGTCTAGGCTGGATATTAGGAAACACTATTTCACTAGGAGGGCGGTGAAGCACTGGAATGGGTTATCTATGGAGGTGAAATTTCCATCCTTAGAGGTTTTTAAGGCCCGGCTTGACAAAGCCTTGGCTGGGATGATTTAGTTGGTGTTGGCCCTGCTTTGACTAGGGGATTGGACTAAATGACCTCCTGAGGTCTCTTCCAACCCTAATATTCTAGGATTGTGACATCCTTTCAGCACGATGGATTTTTGCAAAATACTGCTGTATCTAACCCATGAAGAGCTTTACCATACAGGATAATGAAACACACACATTTCAGTGGGGTCCATTTTCTTGACCCTAGCATTAAAAGTGCTTCCAGGTGAGTTTATCTCCTACAAGGCAGTGTTACTAAAGGAGATCTCTTAAATGATTCTTGCTAATTTTCTTATACCTAATAATTGTATTTGCAGTATGAACTGTAGAAATAGCTTGGGCCTCGGTGGGGAACGCTTATGTATTCTTCGTTTCTCTTAAATTCTCTCTGTGAGCTTACCTGCCTTTTTATTCAGGTCTCTGCCTGGTTCAGGGGAACACCCTATCTATTCTACCTGCTCTCAAGCCAGGATCTTCCCTATCCTCCACAGGCAGGAGTGGGCTAATGGTCATTCTGCTCTTCACCCTAGGGAAATAGAACTCCCTTTCCCTGTGCCCTCTCTGAGTGTGTGGTGAGAACTTGTATACTGGGACAGGCAACTATAACATACAGGGAAAGAAGCACATTAAGGGAATTGAATGTTGCATAGAGCTCTGGAATGCTGCAATTCCAAAGTAGCTGACACAACAAACATGGGTGCCAGTCTTTGATATTGTAGCAGGGTTTGAAGATGCTGAGCTGACTTCCTTCCTGCTTCATGTCATACTTGTAATGAAGGGGGGAAAGTACCAGCATGTCAAGGGAAGCACAAAGACAAATCAAGTGCTGAGACAGGCAGTGAGCTGACTTAAGCAACTGAGCCACAAGGTGCCTTGGCTCAGACATTGGTACACCAAGAACATTACGGGAATCGGAAAAACTTGTCAAAATGCTACAACAGCGGAGCAAGATGCTGGCTAGCCCCCGGTGTGTGTGTGTGCGGGAGACAGTGTCATAAAAGACGGAACAGAGGCACAAAAGACTAGGAGTGCTGGAATACCAGGGCAGACCTCAGAGCCCTGGGGGAAAGCAACCCTTGAGACAAGTGCTCAAGAAATGCCCTGTGCAAAGAGCTAAAAGAAGTAAACAAATGTTGTGGACCTGAATGAAAGACAGCGTGTATAGGAAAAGGTTGCCAGTAAGTAAGGCCCAGCCCTACTAAATTCACGGCCATGAAAAACACGGCACAGATTGTAAAATCTGGTCTCCCCCTGGGAAATCTGGAGTATTTTATACTTTTACCCTACTCTATACAGATTTCCCAGGGGGAGACCAACATGTCTCAAAATGGGAGTCCTAACCCAAAAGGGAGTTGCAGGGCGGTCATAAGGTTATTTAAGGGGGGTTGTAGAATTGCTACCCTTCTTTCTGTGCTGCCTTCAGAGCTGGGGGGCTGGAGAGCAGCAGCTTTTAGCTAGGCACCCAGCTCTGCAGGCAGCAGCACAGAAGGGATGGGATGGGATGGTCTGGTATGGTATTGCCATCCTACTTCTCCGCTACTGCTGGCGGTGGCTCTGCCTTCAGAGCTGGACTCCCAGCCATCAGCCACCGCTCTCCAGCTGCCCAGCTCTGAAGGCAGTGCCGCTGCCAGCAGCAGCATTGCCACCCCCCTACAATAACCTTATGACCCCCACAACTCCTTTTTGGGTCAGGACCCCTACAATTACAACACTGTGAAATTTCATTGTTAAATAGCTGAAATCACAAGATGTATATGGTTTTTAAAATCTTATAACCATGACATTGATTAAAATGGGACTGTGAATTTGGTAGGGCCCTATCAATAAATCATGGTCCAGATCCTGTGAAGACCTGGAACAACAATTTTGAGGCAATCTAGCTATGATTACAATGTTGTAGCACATTATTTCTATGTGGGAGTGGATGCTGCATGATAATTAGTAAGGCTCTGACTCATGATCTCCTCTGCTGCTGCCCACAAGGGTTAAAAACCCTTAAGAATGGGGGAGGGGGAAGGGTATTGCCAGTCTTGTGCTGGAAAACTAAAACTGTGGAGTGAGAATCCTACAACATCGTCTTCAGAGAAGCAGAATTACAAGGCAATTTTTTCTTCATGTAGTGTCAGGTTTCAATAATCTATCCATCAGAATAGTGATTAGGGGGCCAGATTATAGTTATCCCTCACATTAAATGCATTTAGCAGGGGCATGGGGATGAACAAGGAGCTTTCCTTTGTACCTGCACCCTTGTGTAAAGACTGGTCACAGTTGCAGTCCCTGCATTATTTTAAGTACAGGATTGTTCCCTGGGACATGCCCCAACTCAAAAGAAGTGAGAGAGAGAGAGAGAGAGAGAGAGTGGGTAGGGCCTCTTCATGCAAGCCAGTGGAACTGGGAGGCCATATAGAGTGTGCTTTCTGCACTCCCTCAAGCCCCTAAGGGTTTCAGTGCAGGGCCATCCCTCATAGGCACAAACTAGTTCTCTAACATTGTGACAAGGTGGATAACCCTATGTAAAATTTAAGAAATATAGGAACTGCACCTGCTGTGTTTGAAATCAGCAGTAAAATTTTTATAGATGCACAGTCAGGCATGTACAGTAGGGCTTTGTTGAAGGCACTGCTCGACTCATTTCCCAAGCAGCCTGAAAAGCATTAGGAGGAGGAAAGGGAGTTGGTGAAGATCCCTTTTTCCTGGAAGTGTTTCTTATACCCCTCAACCCTTTCCTGTTCATCCACCACAGAGAGAGCTAGAAAATAGTAAGAATGGAGCCAAATTAAAAATAGGCCCCCAAGATTTACTAACTTTACCAATACATTAAATTTACACTGAAAATGCATCTCTCTGAGGTGAGATCTTCCTAGGCTGTGCCATAAACTTGAGGAAATGTACAGAGATGACTTGTCTCAGCCCACTCTGGCCAATCAATCAACATGAAGACTGAAGATTTAACCTATGACTCGGAGTATTGTGTGGGCTAGTAAATTCTTTCACCTATCTAATCAAAGCAGCATGAAAAGGATCCATATTTTCTTGTTCTATGGGTTCAAAATAAACAGTTTATTAGACCTGAAAACATTGTTTGTTCCATATAATTAAAGACAGTCCTGGCAATCTCTGAACTACAGACACAATTTCTTCTAGAACTGCTAGTTTGGGGGGAAAAGAACAGTTGTGAATGGTATAAAAATCTTGCACTCCTTACTCAGGTAAAACTCCCATTGAAGTTGGTGGGAGTTCTGCCTTTAGTAAGGGCCAAGAACTGCAGGATTTCTTTTCCCTTTGCAAGGAGTTATAGAACTGCTATCTTTTCCACCCTGCACTTTTTACAATTGATGAAAAGAGAAAAGGAAGCAGGCTCTGAAATAAAAGGAGCCAGCTATTATACAGTCTCCTGAACACAGCAACTTCTTTATTTCGTGCCCACTCAAATCTCCCATCAGTGTTAGTGAGCATTTTGGATGGGCAAGGAATTCAGGATCAGACCCAACGGGGGAGGAGGTGGTTGTTTCATCATCAAGGAAAATGAGATACACCCAGCCGTGACTAGCTGCTATGATATGAGAGAAATATGCCAGAGGGTGCAGGGGGAAGGTAAGAACACTGAAAAAATATTTATCTTTTAACTTTTGCACACAGGGCCCAAATGAGGTGGGATAAGTGCCATCTTATTCCCTTCCCTCTGCTAGTACAGATGGCCTATACACATACATGCACTGGACTTTTAGAGTAAGCTGTTTTTAATAAGACAATGACCACATTTGATATTGTCTTATTAGATCTGTTTAGGTATTATTCCTCATAAAGAAGTGGCTGCACTGTTAGCTCTACAGCAGGGTGCTGTTTTTTAATTAGCTGTGGATTTTTACATGAAACTGATATTAAAAGATCATATTAAGGAGCATCTGGAAACAGTAAACAATACTGATCAAGTACAGGTAACTCTCTCCCTCATTTGACACGTCTGTCAGTTCAGCAGACAGTATTCCTACTCTCTCCTACCTGGAGGAGGGAGCTGGAGCAATCTTCAAAACTAATAGGCTGGTGAAAGGAGTGGTGTGGTTTGCAAGCTTATAAGAGATACTCAGATTGAAAACTGAGATACAGGACAAATAGCCTGACCCTGCGCCACTACCATTATTTAAAGAAACTCAGCACTCAGGGTGTGCTGAAGATCTTTGATACTTAAACTAGGTTGGGGAACAGCCAAGCCACTGATGACTCCTCCCTTGGGCTTCAGCCCTTCTTCCTTCTATGCTATTTTTCCTATAGTTATCCTCCTTCTTTATCCCATTAAAACAATGTGACTTTTATATTCCTGAGGCCAGCAGGAACCAAAGAAATACCAACACCATCCGGCTCTAGCGAAAAGAAAAATATATAGGAAAAAACCTTAATATGGTATTTCTAGTTTCCCATTCTCACTGGAAGAGTGCAGTGCTGCTTTCCTGCCACCATACAGTGCTGTGTGAGACTATATGTTAGCCACACTATCAACCCTACCTGTGTGATTCAAAATGGCATTTCACAGCAATGAGTATATGACTGCTGGTTTTTCTCGTGCCACAGAACCAGAAGAGAACAAGTCATTCCCACTTTAGGGGAATATTTCCTAAGGCATAAGTGTCTAGTTAAATTTGCTAGTTTAGTGAGTTGTTTGAATGGAGGGGACAAACTTTGCAGTGTGTACCCTGCAACTGGTACCTCCTTTAGCTCTGCCTTAGGTCTCCATGTTAGATTTCTTTAAGGCAGGAGACTGATATAACTAGGATGCCATTGCAGATTCACTCCCTCTGTGGCTTCCTTCTACCCCGTGGCTCTTCTCCCTCAATGATAGACTGCTTCATCACAGTATATTTGTGCTGTAAGGGGGTTATTTATTAAGCCATGTCTACGTTAATAGTCAACTGCAGTTAATGGGGTTGAGCAATAATGGGGATCTGTGTCAATGATCAGTCTTTTTTCTCTAGGGTAGACAGGGATGATATGTGTTGCTGTGAGGCACTTGTTTCTAAAAGGGTTTTAGTTAAGCCCACATCAGCTCGTCATACTCCACTCTCTCAATTAAGCTTGCCTTTTCAGTAAGTCTGTGACATGCTTTCCTTTTAAGTGAGGAGACTAGAGGTAAACAAAACTTCCGAGCTTTTCAGCACAGAAACAGAGTGATTTCTATCCCAAGGTTTAAAATGACAAATTCTATTATGATTAGTAATGTAGACAATAGCAGATCTGTTTGATATTAACACACTGAACAAACATACATATATTCAAACAAAGAAATAGAAAATTGAAAGTATCCTGGTAAGCATTATGAAATATTACTAGATGTTAAGGAAGGGGAAGAGAGGCTTTGAATATATGTGCCCTCAGAACCTGTCCCAACAAACTAGTCTCCCCAATCACTATAGCAATCACTATAACAGATAATAGCCTCTCGAGACAAGGAGGGATATAGATTCTGAGTTACATGATAAAACACAAGGCACAAAGTAAGTTCCTGCCCTGCAGTAGAAAATGCAGCTGTCATAAATATAAAGGGAAGGGTAAACCCCTTTGAAATCCCTCCTGGCCAGGGGAAAGCTCCTCTCACCTGTAAAAGGGTTAAGAAGCTAAAGGTAACCTCGCTGGCACCTGACCAAAATGACCAATGAGGAGACAAGATACTTTCAAAAGCTGGGAGGAGGGAGAGAAACAAAGGGTCTGTGTCTGTCTGTTGCTGGGTCTTGGCCGGGGATAGACCAGGAATGGAGTCTTAGAACTTTTAGTAAGTAATCTAGCTAGGCATGTGTTAGATTATGATTTCTTTAAATGGCTGAGAAAAGAATTGTGCTGAATAGAATAACTATTTCTGTCTGTCTATCTTTTTTGTAACTTAAGGGTTTGCCTAGAGGGGTTCTCTATGTTTTTGAATCTAATTACCCTGTAAGATATCTACCATCCTGATTTTACAGGGGGGATTTCTTTATTTCTATTTACTTCTATTTTTTATTAAAAGTCTTCTTGTAAAAAACTGAATGCTTTTTCATTGTTCTCAGATCCAAGGGTTTGGGTCTGTGGTCACCTATGCAAATTGGTGAGGCTTTTTATCCAACATTTCCCAGGAAAAGGGGGGTGCAAGTGTTGGGAGGATTGTTCATTGTTCTTAAGATCCAAGGGTCTGGGTCTGTAGTCACCTAGGCAAATTGGTGAGGCTTTTTACCAAACCTTGTCCAGGAAGTGGGGTGCAAGGTTTTGGGAAGTATTTTGGGGGGAAAGACGCGTCCAAACAGCTCTTTCCCAGTAACCAGTATTAGTTTGGTGGTGGTAGCGGCCATTCCAAGGATAACGGGTGTAATATTTTGTACCTTGGGGAAGTTTTGACCTAAGCTGGTAAAGATAAGCTTAGGAGGTTTTTCATGCAGGTCCCCACATCTGTACCCTAGAGTTCAGAGTGGGGGAGGAACCTTGACAGCAGCATACTCTCTATGGCATGTTCTTGAGGAGTTTGTCCGGTCTAGTTATTAGTCATGCTAGCAACAGATTTTTTTACCACTTGAGACTGTCCCATTGACTTTCAACTCACTGTTTTGAAAGATTTCGTGATACCCAGTTTAAGCTGTAATTTCTTCAATTGTATTTTATTACTACTTTTTATAGTCTCTAAATAAACCCTTTCCTTCCTTGGTGTTTAAATCTTTCCAGTGCTTGTAGACAGTTATGTCCCTTCATACACCCTTTAGTCAAGCTATATACAGTTAGAAGTTTTACACTTTCCTCATAAATCAGTCCCTCTAGGTTTTTAATCATTTTTCTTGTTCTTTTGAATTCCCTCCAATTTGTTGTCTTTTTGGCAACCAGAATTGTGGATGACATGCTAGATGCTCTTCAGTACTGCATAGAAAAGTTATCTATCTGGTACGTGACTTGTGCCACTGCCTATTTAGCCCTACATGATATAGGGGTTACAATGTGAAACCTTACTCATGCTGGTGAACATAAGAATGGCCATACTGGGTCAGACCAATGGTCCATTGAGCTCGGTATCCTGCCTTCCAACAGCAGTCAATGCCAGGTGCTTCAGAGGGAATGAAGAGAACAGGCAATCATTGAGTAATCCATCCTCTGTCGTCCACTCCTGGCTTCTGGCAGTCAGAGGCTAGGGACATCTAGAGCATGGGGCTGCATCCCTGACCACCTTGGCTAAATGCCATTGCTGGAACTATCCTTCAGGAACTTATCTAGCTGTTTTTTGAACCCCACTATCGTTTTGGCCTGAACAACATCCCCCTACAATGAATTCCACAAGTTGACTGTGTGTTGTGTGAAGTAGTACTTCCTTTTGTTTGTTTTAAACATGCTGCTTATTAATTTCATTGGGTGACCTCTGGTTCTTGTGTTATGTGAAGGGATAAATAACACTTTTTTTCCCTCATGCCATTCATGATTTTATAGACCTCTATCATATCCCCCATAGTCGATTCTTTTCCAAGCTGAAAAGTTCCAGTCTTTTTAATCACACCTTATTTGGGAGCTGTTTCATATCTTTAATAATTTTTGTTGCCCTTCTCTGTACATTTTCCAATTCTAATATATCTTTTTTGAGATGAGGCAACCAGAACTACATGCAGTATTCAAGGTGTGGGTGCACTGTGGATTTATATAGTGGCATTCTGATATTTTCTGTCTTCTTATCTATCCCTTTCCTAATGGTTCCTAACACTGTTAGCTTTTTTTTTTTTTTTTTTTGATTGCTGCTGCACATTGAGTGGATGTTTTCAGAGAACTATTCACAATGAGTCCAAGATCTCTTTCCTGAGTGTTAACATCTAATTTAGATACCATTTTGTATGTATAGTTGGGATTATGTTTTCCAATGTGCATTACTTTGCATTTATCAACATTGAATTTCATCTGACATTTTGTTGCCCAGTCACTCAGTTTTGTGAGATCCCTTTGTAACTTTTCATAGCATGCCTTGGACTTAACTATCTTGAGTAATTTTGTATCATTTGCAAATTTTGCCACCTAACTTTTTATCCCTTTTCCCAGATCATTTGGGTATGTTGAACATCACTGATACCAATACAGATTCCTGGGGGACACACTATTTACTTCGCTCCATTTTGAAAACTCACCATTGATTTCTACCCTTTGTTTCCTGTCTTTTATCCACTTACCGATCGATGAAAGAACCTTCCCTCTTATTCCATGACTGCCTACTTTGCTTAAGAGCCATTGGCGAGGAACCTTGTAAAGGCTTTCTGAAAGTCCAAGTATACTATATCCACTGGATCACCCTTGTCCATGATTGTTGTCCTCCTCAAAGAATTCTAATGGATTGGCAAGGCATAATTTCCCTTCACAAAAGCCATGTTGACTCTTCCCCAATAAATTATGTTCATCTATGTGTCTGCTAATTTGGTTCTTTACTGTAGTTTCAACCAATTTGCTGGGTACTGAAGTTAGATTTACTGGCTTGTAATTGCCATAATTGCCTCTAGAGCCTTTTTTTAAAAAAATTGGTATCACGTTAGCTATCTTCCAGTCAACTGATAGAGAAGCTGATTTAAGTAATAGGTTACATATTACAGTTAGTAGTTCTGCAATTTCATGTTTGAGTTCCTTCAGAACTCTTGGGTGAACACCATCTGGTCTTGGTGACTTATTACTGTTAAATTTACCAAACATGAGCAGGGTTTTGCAATCTGGCCTATCGTCATTTTTTTTCCCTGGCATATTGCAGTGCAAGTTCATTTCTAATTTTCTCTCCACTATCACTTCTAGGTATTTCTGCTTCCAAAGCCCTTCCCTGGATTTTCTATTTCAGAATATTTCAATTAAAGGGGCAAAAAGAAAATAAGTACCTTTTGAAATTCTTTATGTACATTTTTATCATGAAAGATTCACAACCCAAAATAGACCCAGTAGTTCGGAGTCATACATTCTCAATAAAATTCTAGGGTTGTTAATCAGTGTGTGTTGATATATTTGCATACGTGATGCAAATATGAGTCACCAATGTTGCCTCTAATGAGAGGGAATCCCACAGGGGCTGGATCAGGGTTTCCTATGAATCTCTGAGCTATTCATTACAAGGTCCTTTCTCCTGGCCCTTCCATATCTTCAACAGCCCTGCATTCAAAAACTGCTGCGTTTATTTTGCATTGTGAACTTTTAAAAATCAAAATGATGTGGTGGTGATATTGCTCTGCAAAAGCCACGTTGGCAACTTTTGTGGACAGTTACACCTCCCTGCTACTTTTCTGTTGAAAACTGTAAAAGTGGTGTTGAAATTCATAAAGTTATTGTAGGCGACATATGAGTGGCTTTTTTGGTTTCTGTATGCTTATGTTCAAAGTGCCATTATATTTCTGCAAAGTGTAATGAAAGACTTTGTAATAATCCAGCCAGTCTCTCCTCCTAATGTAAAAGAACCCAAGATTGTGGTATTATCTTTTTTTAAATTATAAATTATTTAAATGAGGGCAGATGAAGCATGGAAATAAGATGATAGGAAAACCTTATTTATGGTAAACAAAAGAATCTTGCATCATGTTAAGCTTCTCTACTTGTGTGTGTGGGTGGGTGATTCTTGGGCCTTGGCAGGCTGAGAGGTATGTGTGACAATCTTTTATTTATTCATTTGTTTTCTGAAACTTTCAGTAATACAACAAACAGAAAAGAGGATGTTTTATACACTGCAATAATTAAGTGAGAGAAGTAGTGTAATGGGGTAAAATGGTTAATGGGAAATTGCAAACAAATTGTATAATTGTGCTGTATGAAGAATTATTAATGCATGAACCATTTTAATATTTTATAAGGGTCAAGATTATCCTTGTAATTTTAATGGGGCAATAGAAACCAGAGTTAACATCAAAGAGGGTACTTCTTTAGTATGAAAGATGTATGTGAATTGTATTCTATAATTACAACAAAGTACTGTCAGACTCCTATAAACTAACATTATTCTCTTTAGATGTGTAATCGGCTTTTTTTTTCTTTTTTTCTTTTTAGAGGAATTATGTTTTTGACATACTTGATCCAATCAGACTTAGAGGGAGACTGATTTAACATTTGGCTAAGAGTTTTAGTATTAACAATATCTTGTGTTATCTGTGAGGGTATGAAATATGCAGGCTTTGTGAGCAAATCAGATATTCAGTCTCATACCTCTGTATGCATGATTCACTATCTTGTGCCAAAAGTGTATTACTGAGCATTTCCAAAACATATGTATGTGTGAAGCTATTGTTACTTGGCACTGGTAACAATACAAGACCCCTTTGCTCTCATATGCAGATAGTTTGGATGGTTTAATATAAGTTTGGTGACGTTATAAGCAAATATATTTTACATTTGTATGCTCCCCGTTTGCAATTGAACAAGTCCTTTGTTTGCCAAACAGGACAGCAACAGGACCTACTTGCACTGTATAAAAATCATGCGCTAAGACTTTACAGGTGTAGAGTCTTTGATTATAACCTCTTTGGCATCGGGACTGTGTTTTGGCTCACGTTTGTAAGGAGTTTAATGCAATAGCGCTTTGATCCTCCTGACTAGAGTCCCTGGGAATGACCATGAGAAAAACATTAAACAATAATAATGAAAAAATTGGAAATTACTTGGTGCGCAGTCTTTCTGCAGAGTAAGTTACTCACCCTATTTCTCAGTATAGAAACAGCTACTGTTATATGTAATCCATAATCAAAAAGAGTGTGCCTAAGTGTCACAAAGGAAATGCCTTGATAACATAATAAATCTGTGCCTGCAATATATCCTTCCCTGGTATATTTGCCACTTTAGGAGAACACCGATCATGCACAACTAATAGTAAACAGTGTTGTGAAGAACTGTACTCATGCTACACAATTTCTGACAAAGCAGAATTCTGAATTCCATCTCCACAATGAGCCTCTGCATTGTGTCATTTGTCTGGAATACTAGAGGGGGAATGGTATCAAAAGTGGAAAGTTATACTGTCATTGAATTTAACATATACATATATTTTAAGGGAAAGCATACTGAGAAAAAGAGAAGCCTGATGTTAAATAAAATAATGAAGAATAAATTACAGGTTAGTGATAGCATATTATTACAAAAAACAGCCAATGTTATTGGAAATTAGCATTTAACATGCAATGAACACAGTGGAAATTATACCCTAGTAGTGTAAACTGGTTGTGGAAATTATACCTTTTGCACTGTACATGATCCCAGTTCCGTTTTCTATCTGCAGAGTCTCACCGACCTTGAGTGTATAGAGGACTAGTCCCCAAGTAGTATCTGTAGACAGCTGATTTAAGTTACACAGAAGAGGTATATCAAGTGTTTTCTCCAGTAAAGCTATATGAAGCAGAGTTCTACACATTACAGCATTGTTTCCTGCCCTGCAGGGAGATATTTTACTTTTCAGAGATTTGGGGAGTTCTCTGAAATAACTCCCAGACTCTCTGAAAAGTGAGATTTCCCTGCAGGCAATAACATTGTAATGCAGATTTACTGCAGAGTCCCTCAGCTGTTGAAGAGCAGCAGAACACTTAAGTTGTCAGTGATGTCTATGTCTTTTGTGCATGAGGCCCCAAAATGTCAGTGCTGTTGGGATCCCAAGTGCTCAAAACTTGGCCTCATTAGTGCAGTGTTGACCCAACTAGAGATGCCAGCAGGGGAACCACAATCCTGAGACACTCTAACAGTCTAGAGCACACTGCTGGTGGCGTACTCCATTTCAGACTTAGCAGTGTGATACAGACTTCCTTGGTAAAGAACACCATTGTTTCAATTTGATTAAAATCTTTAAAATACTTAACTTTTCATGGAAGAGCTCCAATAATATTGCTGACACAGTTTTTAGAAGAACTAAGTGCTCTGAGGCACAGACTTGAATTGCATGTGACTGCTGTGGTAGGAAAAAGCCACCTGGAGACTTTCTTTTTCTGGGCTCAAAGACAACTTTTATGTCCATCTGCACTTCAATCCTACAAGAGCATAAATATCAAACTACGTTAAGTTGCACCCAGCTGGAAAATATATACTTTACGAGGAAGATGACATTATTTAACAGTACTGTATTCACATGGATATGACTCTCATGTGGATAACAAACTTGAATCTACACCATATCCAGCATTACATTATTGCAAAACTTGTCTTCTAAAAAAGTTTTGAAACTGTCCTTGATTTATGAAGAACTCAATAAGAGAGCGCCATTAAAAATCAATTCAACTCCAAAATTACAGGTTTACAATTCATATTTTAAAATAGCTTGATTATGTAACTAAGGATATCAACACTGTGTGATTTAACTTCAGAGGGGCAGATCTTCAGTCGGTGTAAATGATTCTGCCTACCTTGGAGCCCCTGAAGGAATAAGGAAAAAGTTTCTTTATAAAACAGAAATGAGTACTAATGATCTTTACTGTGAACCATCTAGCTTAGCAGAAGTAATCTTGGTAGGGGGAAAATCAGCCATCAAAGAAAACAGACATTACTTAAAAAAGAAAGTGATGTCAATTAATATGTAACTATGCTTACATACAGGTAACCACACTTTTCCTAACGCCTTATTATGCTTTATTTTTCTAAAATCAGTAGAGGAAGGCCAAGCTGTCAGCAATCTTTGAAGTGCAGTTCTGTTCTAAAAAGTGACTATGTAAAAATAGTACTTTCTTACTCAACAGATTGCTCCCTGTGTGTATGCAGAGTCATAGCTGTTTACTACACTGACAAAAATAAGTTATTACTGCTGTTTACTCGCATTAGCACTGCAGAACCATTACAGCCGAGACAGAATAAGCTGTAGATTCCATTTGATTTTGTGTATCATCAAAAAAATTTTGTTTACTAAATTCCTGTCAGTTATATCTGTGCAAGCCCAGTGAAGGGACAGGGAATTAAGGATCTAGGCCAGAATTGGGCAAACTACAGCCCGCGGGACCCTCCTGTCCGGCCCCTGAGCTCCTGGCCCAGGAGGCTAGCCCCTGGCCCCTCCCCCACAGCTGGCGCACTGCTCTGGGCGGTGGGGCTGCAAAGCCACGGCTGCCTGTCCTGGTGCTCTGGGCGGTGCAGCTGTAGCAACGCCAGCCACCGGTGCTCCAGGCAGCATGGTGAGGGGGCAGGGACCAGGGGAGTTCGGGGAGGGTGGTTAGGGGGCGAGGGTGTGGATAGGGGTCGGGGCAGTCAGAGGGTGGGAAACAGGGGGGTTGAATGGGGGCAGGTGTCGGGGGGGCAGTCAGGAAGGAGTGGGGAGTTGGATGGGGCGGCGGGGGCACTCAGGGGCAGGGGTTCTGGGGATGGTCAGGGGACAGGGAGAAGGGGTGGTTGGATGGGGTAGGAGTCCCGGGGGGGCAGTCAGGAAGGAAGGGGTTTGGATGGGGTAGATGGAGGGGGCAGTCGGAGGTGGAGGTTCTGGGGGTTGTCAGGGGATGGGGGGGTGGTTGGGACAGGAGTCCTAGGGGGGCTGTCAGGGAGCGAGAAGAAGGGGGGGCAGATAGGGGGTGGGGGCCGGGCCACGCCTGGCTGTTTGGGGAGGCTCAGCCTCCCCTATCCGCCCCCCATACAATTTCAGAAACCCAATGCGGCCCTCAGGCCAAAAAGTTTGCCCAGCCCCAATCTAGGCAGAGAGAGTCCTGGAGCTACCCTAGGAACAGCCAAGCTCAGAGAGGAAGTTATGCTGGAGTCTGTTGTGATGGTGGTCTTGAGTTAGCAATAAAAAACCCCAAGGATGAGTTTAGACACTAACTCAGGATCTGTGTATTCAGTTGAACACTCAGCCAATTCTTGGTGTTCAGCAATGCAACAAAATACAGAAAATGTCTGTCTGTCTCATAGCATATGCAGTTCCTATGAGTCTGAGTAGCATTTGGTGAAGTGAGCAGAGTGTCTTCATAATTACTTTTATTACACTATTCTTTTACGTATAAAAATGAAAGAATAAATAGATGATCACTGGGGGCCAAGAGGAGACACAGTTAATTAGCCACAGATTAACATACAGGAAGATTTTAGTGCTGCAGGAGGTCCCATAGCTTTTAATGAGATCTGTTAGTTTGCCTTTTGGCAGCAAAGAACAGTAGGAAAATAAAGCATACAGAGTTGTTGCAAGCTGAATACATTTTAATATAGTTATAAACTAATAAATGACCTTTGATTCTATCTCACCAAAGCAAAGCAGCCAGTGAGTTTCATAGATGTCTCTGGCTCTTAACTGTGAACATTCTTGTCCTCTCTGGTCTGCTCTGTACAGCTCCTGCTCTAGCCAAAGGTCATACTTCCTATCTAACACAGACTGCAGGTTCCTTCTCTCTTGTGTAAGAAAAACTACCTGACTGATGCATTGTCTTTTCTCTTTCCACATTTTCCATGTCCCTATGGGTTCAAACTGGGACCCTCCAGTCGTCTGCAAAAGTAAATAAATGCAAATGTAAGAAATGCCTATATCGAACTGTGTGGCTCTTCTAGGATCTTCTCTCCTCTGTAATGACTCCCCTCTGAGAGGTTTCAGAGTAGCAGCCATGTTAATCTGTATCCACAAAAAGAAAAGGAGTACTTGTTAGTCTCTAAGGTGGCACAAGTACTCCTTTCCCCTCTGAGAGTTCATGTTGGGTATTAACTTTTCTCCCATTTACACTCTCCATTAGAAACAAAGATAGAGAATGTAAAAACCTAGCTAAAAAGCTGAATAACTTCCTCCCTAGCGACGTGCTCTCTTCAAGCTCAGGTCAAGATGTCCTCTTTCAGTCTGATATAAAGTAGATGATAATTAAATGGGTTGGGGAGGTCTTATTAATGCACGTCCACTGTTAAATTTGAAAAGTGAGGAGATGCAAAAGTTGTGCTTCCTGGAACAATGGTAACTTGACTATGTTGCCTGAAGACAGTATTTTATGGCACGCCAAATAAATAAATAATATCAGAGGAACATTTGAGCATAGAGTGCACTGGTATTACTGACTTACTTTTAACTGTGTAGCTTTAATACATTAATGGAGATTTTTGCATTTACTGTTCCTGACTTTTAATAGGAAAGGGCTAAAAGTCCTCATTTAGGGCTTATGGCAGTATATATTCCTAAGCATTTATGGAAGATAGAGGTATGTATCTGTCCTTCTGAGGTATTCATCAATCACTTTGGTGTCTGAGTTCCCATATAATTTAGGTAGTGTTAATAATAGCCAAAAGGGAATTCACTTCTCTCCTTCTCTAGGATTTCAGATTTTTCTTCACAACAGCTCTTAATTTTTTTAAACCTTTCTGCTACTCCTTTTCTTCCTTTTGAGTTCTCCTTTTCTTATTTGCCCTTCATCTGCATCTAAAACCAGCCATATTAGAGGTGATGCTGTTAAAGAAAGGCTTTAGCCAAAAACGTCTTGCACTTTGATCTGTACACAATAGGAATGGGGCTCAATCACGTCTCTGGTAAGGGGGGGTCTCACCATCAAGATGTCTTTATCAGAGGCTTCTTTATGTACAGCATCCCTTTGGAGCATAATTGTTGATGTGGGTTTTGGAGCAGTCACTGAAAGAATCTGGTCCTAACAAATTAAGGATCTTGTACAATAAAGTCTTGAGATTGGTGCAAAAGTGGAGGCTGGACTTTGTAGAGAGTGGGTATGGTGTGCACATGTCATTTGCTTAGTATGTAGCCTGCTCTTTGTTGCATGAGCTGCAACATCTATGCAGTGTTTGCTTTGCTATGCAGTATGAGATGCACTAGTCTGATCTGAAGGTGGTGATAGCATGAATTACAGTGGCAAGGTCCTTGTCTGAAAGCAGTGGGTTGAATTTTCTGGTCAGCTGACAAAGGGAAAGGCAGTTCCCTGTCCTATTGCAATCTGAATATCCGGATACAGCAATGATTCCAGTGTGACTCCAATGCTGTGCGCTATATTGACGACTGTAGCTTGGTGCATTTAGTCCACAATGAGGTTGGTGTACTAACAAGCTCTTTTTCTGAGACAGTCACTGATTATTACAACCTAATGATAAGCAGATGTTCTTCACTTGCCTTCACCATCCATGAGGGACAGGGGTTTGTCTTACCAGTTGTGGGTCTGATATATTTCAAGGCCACTAAGTTGTTTTCTGTTTGTGTGATTGGTCCAAACTCCGTAAAAGCAGATGGATCAAGTCATGGTTTTGATTCTGGTTTGGCTCATCAATCCCCATGAGACCCTATCTGATTTTGTTACTCTTTTCTCAGAAATAAGATGAGTTTTTTCATGTCAGATGACACTTGGGCCTGAGGGTTAGTGGATAAACTGAGTTGATTATTCAGTTTATCATACACTTTATTCACAATTTTTGCAGTTGTGATTTGGAGGATACAATTTCATCTAAGAAGGCTATAGTAGCTTCTTTCACTGGAGCGGTTTGTGTCTTGAAAATCTTCCCCTTAATGTGTAAGAAAAACTTAAGGCCAACAGCTGTCTACTGTCCCTAGTCTTTCTAAATTTAGAGTCAACTTGACAGGGTTTTTGTTTTATTTTCTTTCTCTCTCCAAGGAATTTTCCAGCCTGACAAAGCTGCCAACAACTCTGTGATGTATTTCTTCTGCACACATTAATGAACACAAACTCCTCTGTGCTGCAGCCTCTCTACCAGGCTGGCTTGCAAAGTGATAGAGCCCTGATATGTGTGATTTTTGTTAGATGTATTTTTGATTTTCTCTTTCTTTTATAGAGATCCAGTTGTTTGGGAAATTTATTTTGATAAGACATACTGAGATGATGTAGCAGCTCCTCCTGGGCTTGAGCCAGTGACAGGGCTCATCTCCCTCTACCCCACGCTGGAGCAAGGAAAAAGCCAGAGCGCAAGGGAGTTCAATTAGTTGGTGGATTACAAAATGCTGCTCCATACTGGATCTAAAGGAACAAGGATATTGATTCATAGACAAAATCAGCACTTCAGTGTGGAGATAAGAGTTTGGCATAGTAAATTATTTTCCCCGTTGGAACTTGTACACATAAAAGTATTTTTCTTTTTATCTTGTTATGCCCACACCCAACTAAAGAAGCAATACCACACTGAGGCATAGATATAGGTGTTTTCAAGATGGGTCTATATCTCAAAAGGTATCATCTTAAGTGACCTTGGATAATGTAACTTCATTCTACTTCTCTATAAATGTAGCCTTATACTGCTGAAGTGCATTTCAATGTGTAAACTGCAATTCCAATTATAGTATCTTATATTTTGGGGAGAAATGACTCTGTCAAATGAGAATGGTAGCATTTTGTATCCACTTGTCACACATGTAAATGACTACACTAGGTGAGAGGCTGTGGAGAATCAGGCCCTGTGCACACATAGTCAGCATCTGTTAGGAATGCTGATTGCAGGCACATGAGTGGTCTTGTTCCAGATAGGTTAAAGAGCAGATCTGTGTCCTCTATTAACTGGAGCTAAAGTATCTTAGAATGGGTCAGCTTCATCTGAGAGTCCAAGTGTGAGTCTTTTTGCTTCAAATATTGTAGCCTGTTTCCTAAGAGATCAGTAGAGAGAATCATGGTGTCAGCTGTGGATCATGCTTTCCAGCAAATGAAAGAGATACATATATATCTTTGCTCTTTCCCCTTGTTTCCTCGGATTGCTGCCCTTACCCCCCCAATACGAGAGGACTCGGACCTCTTTCTTCGAGGGAATCTGTTGATGGTGGAGGAGGAGTATTTGGAGCAGCTCCACATGAGCTACTTCAGCAGGGGGCTAGCCACCCTATGAAGAGGCAGCAGGCAGTCAGGTGTGTTGGCTATATCTTCCATCTTCAGTCCAAACTTTAGCAGTGGCAATGGTGCAGAACTAGTATATCCCTCCCTAAACACTTCTCTAACCACTGTCATTCACTGCTGTGTCCCTCTCAACCCATCCCCTTCAGTGTATGTCTGCTCTTCATAGCAAACCCAGGCTCAGACTGAGGTTTAAGCCCAAACTACCTGACTACGCACACAGTCTTCTGACTTGCATCAGGAACTTCTCAGGACTGAGGTCCGAGGACGTGCCCAGGTGTATGGGTCCGAGCCCGAGTCCTAGTGGGGTGTGAGTCCAATCCCATTCATTCCTCAGTGTGGATGTAGATGAAACCTGGGTTGCCAGGCTTGTATCCAGAGATTCTGCTCACACTATCCCACAATCCCCTAGGTCTGTGTGTCCCAGCCTTCCATCCCCATTTTTTCCACTTAGTTCTCAGAAGCCCTTCTGGTTAAAGTACAGCTAGCTGATGTTTAACCCTTCATTTCCATGTGAACTGCTCAACTGGAAACAGTTGACTCTATTGCGTGTTAGCTATGGCCAGCACTAAGAATCTCAAGCATTCTGTTAGTTAGCTAGAGAAACACAGCTGGATTCTGGTACAACTGTAGTGTGAGGAGACTAAGAGATTGGACTTCAGCAAGAGTGCAAGAAAAGAGTGTCACGATTCAACTGCACCTGTATTCCCCCTCCCACTCCCACCTTGTGGTCTACCAAGAGCACCCACTCTAAGCTCTCAGATCCTAAGCTGTCACGTATTTTGGGCAGAGACGTGTGTGTCTGTGTGTCTCTCACTCTCACAGTTAGAAAGATGGGTTAGGGATATTCGACTTGTGGACCTTACATTCCCCTTCCTGCAAGTACAGCACAATTTAGAAATCAGCCACGCTGGACCATGGAAAACTGGCAGGTCCTACTCGCAGTATTTTGGTCAATGTCATTTCTGAGCATTTGAAAAGTCTGGAAGAAAAAATCAGCTCGTATTTTCCTTCAACCTATATAGAAGATTTTGACTGGGTCTGGGATCCTTGGATTTCCTTGGCAATGGAAAATGCTGAGAATCTTACAATAATGACTGAAAAACAACTTGCCAAATTAAGGATGGACGACTCTTTTAAAGTGAAGTTTGGCAGCGTGCCTTTGGACTCATTCTGGTTGACAGTGCAGTGTGGATGCATTGGCATGGGTATGAGGGTCATGTAGCAATGCAGTGGGATGCTCAAGAGTGAGCTTGGAAAGAACAGGTCTGCAGGCATGGATCCTACAGATCTGGGTTTAGTATGCTGCATAGACATACTCCAAGTCCTGGGCCAAACAGAGAAACAAGGAATGTGGCAGACTACTGCTACCATAGGATGACACCACCCAGAATCTAGTAAGTTTGTAAATGCATCTAGCACCTGGAAAAAACAGAGCTTTTCCATGGTAACTTTTTTTGGCAGGTGCTATCTCTTCACATATGTTTGTACATTATTTTGTCACATTGGAGTTTCAATCCTGACTGGAGTCTCTGGATGCTATTGCAATATAATATTAAATAATAGTAAGATGAATAAGTACATTCAAAGAGTATGTGGGACCAGGATATCCTTAACTCAACCCCCTGCTCTTTCCCCCACTGAAACTGGCTTATCTTGTAGCCTTAGGTAAGTCACTTAGGGCCAATTATTAGAAATGGAGAATTAAGTCCATGTACAAAAAAGTCCAAGCAAAATGATTGCATATGTAAACTGCCAGGCAAATAAATAGCTATATACATCACAACACCACATTTGCATGTGCAAACATGGTAATTGTGGGTATATATTTGCATGCATATTTTTTTTAAAAAACGAGGCATCTTCCTTTTGGTAAATATAGACCTTTCTGCCTCAGTTTCCCCATCTATGAAATGTGATAGTAAAGCTTCCTTGTCTCACAGGGATGCTGTGATGATCAACCAGGCAATGTTTGAAGTGCTTTGAAGTTGAGGTTAATGGAGCGGTATGGTAATTATTTGCACATCAACACTGGGGAATAAAATATTATTTTAGCATGTCCTCCAGACACAGGGATTTCTCAGAATCTCATCTCCTAATTTACATAGTTGGCTGACATTTCATTGACAGACTTTTTTGGAACATTGACAATTTTGAGGAAAAATGAGCTTGGTGTAAGAGAGAATTCTCTGTGAATTATGTTCAATTGCTAGTTACCAGTTTCAAAACTACAGGTTAGAAAACAAACTGACTAATTTGAAGACTGAAATGCAGACCACAAACACAAGTTTTTAGCAGTCTCCAAGTTAAGAATGTTCATTGGGGAGGGCAAGCATGCTTCAGCAGAGATAGGATGTGCTCAAAAGTGGAAGCTGAGACAGAAGTAAGAGCTGGTAAGAGTGCCAGGCGGTGAGTAAGTTTGTGAAAGGAAATATTCTCCAAGCTTTCCAGGCTTGATTGCTGCTGAGCCTGAATGAAGTCTAAAGTGTTTTTCTTTCCATTGATTTTTAACATGCTGGTTTGTGGACTGCTCCCTGCCCCTTCTCTTAACTAGTATGTGTACTGTGGGTAAAGATTAATTTTAAAAAATCCATAGTGGTAAATAAATTTCTTACTAATCCAGTATTAAATTACTGTACTCTTCTAAAGGTTTGGAAGAGTGTGGTAGTTGAAACCAAAAGCAACGCTCATGACTAAAAAAACAAAAACAATGGAAGATGAGCAAAAGGTGGAATAGATTATATTGAGAAACATTTGTAATGATTAAAGAAATTGGCCAAGACTTGGCAAAAAATGAACATTTAAGCCTAGCAGTCTCTGCTAGACTCATCTGATTTTCAGGCCAGTTTTATGCCAGCCTCTGATATCGTTTAGAGCAGTCTTAGGGTTCTAATGGCTGATAAGCAGCTGTCTGCCCCCTGAGAAGAGATGTGGCATAGTAGTGCTCCCTTCTACTCCAGTGCTGAGGCTTGAGGAAAGGGATTGAAGGAGCCAGCTACCCAAGCTTTATAATTGCTAGACAGGTTCTATAGTGAGGATTCCTGCATGCTGGGGAATTCTCAGCTAGTGAAATCCATCCAGTTTCTGTCACCTGTCCAAGGTGGCACAAAGGGCTTCAGAGTACACCAGAGAATCTAGGCATCTTGGTTCTTGTAGATTTATTTGTGATACTGTTGTACTGTCTTGCTGGAAGTAGATCCAGGCATGTACAGTCCAGCACAAGTCCAACACTATTTTATTGCCAGAACACCAGAAGCTCGCTTAGTACTCTGTGTAACAGTTTATGGCTTACTGACTGATTCTACTAGTAATGATGGGGTTCCCAGGTATAGCCATATGATTTCCTTTAAAGTGGTGTTGTGTTGCACTTGTTTTCATTGGTTAATATATTGTCACTTAACAGAGCTTTATTAGCCCAGAAGGTAGTGCTCATCAAAGTGTCCTTCATGTGTTGGGGTGACAAGTAACAGATTCCCTTGATCAGAACAGAGTTTCAATCCAGGGAATTAAAATTACAATTATTAGGTGAACCACTTTCTTGGATCACTGCTGGTATCTCGCTGGGCACTCAGATGAAGACATTAGCCAGGACTGTGTCAGATTACAATACGTAGGAGATACAGTGGCCTGGTTTCAGGTTCCATACATTCTCTTTATCATTACTTAGTAAGTGTAACGCATGTGATTTATGCAACAAGAGTCAACACATGCCAGATTTAGTCTGACTGTCTTGAATGAAACTTTTGTAGTTCCCAGCCACTGGAATCCTGATTGCCTACTTCAGCCCTCATGCTAGGGAAGGAGGGGAAGAGATTGCCCTAGTCAGAATTTATTTTCTTCCTCTTCTGCACCTCAGGCTTGCTTCTCACTTACTCCATTCTGACACTCAAGCCATAGGCAGAAAGGGGAGCCAATACTATAAGAAATCTTTGCACCTCTCATGCTCTGGGGCCATTTGGAGGCCTCTCCATCCCCTGGTGTATGCTATAGAAGTCTAACTTACACTTTATCATAGCTCTGCATGAGCCCTGGGAAGCAGAGAAGAGCCATGATACAGTACACTCGGCACTGCATATTCTCAGGGGGCCATTTCTGTCCTCTGTAAGGCCCCTTTACTGTGTCAGAGCAGTGTAAAAGGGCCTTAGCATATCTAAGAATCAGGCCTCTTTTCTCTAGCTGGACACTTTTTTTTTTCTCCCCTTCTGAGGGACAAGGATTTTCACTAAATTTTTCATGAGAACTAGTGGCTTTTCAATGAATGACACTACTGTGTAAGCTGATTGTCTTGATACCATCTCAGAAAATGTGAAGACAGTGTTATAATTTAATTCCCTCACTTCATGGTTGTTATTGGCTCCAAGGTTACTTGGTATTAAAGTAATGATTCACTTATGATAAGGGACCAAAATGAAAAGGGGAAGACATAATGCAATAGTTTTACAAGATGTATCAGAAGTTATATTGTATGGCTGGAATATACTAGCATAAAAGGGGTATGAGCAGGGCATTTGAGGAAATGCTATAATATTACATTAAAGAACTTAAGCATGAAAATATATTATTTATATAACTCATATACAGCCTAGGTTTGGCAATGCAAAACATAAGTGAACTGCATTTTGTGAAGTTATGCTATGTAACTTTCAGATGAAAATATTTAGAGATCTGCTGAGTTGTTAAAATATTGTCTGCAGCTGCTTACATGAACAATTGCCTACACTCCCTGAATCCCTAACAACCTTTTGGGAATTAATACTATATCTTTACTCATACTAATCAAAGCCTAGTGTAGAAAATATGCTTTCTGCTGCCAGGTTAGCTGTAGTAAGCAAGGAAGAGTGCACATAATGATATATCTCTGAATAAGCTGCTCTACACTATCTTAATTTTTTTCTCTCCTCTTCTTTCATCTCTTCTCTATATCCATTGTCTGCACTTCCTTAGCTAAAATGTCCTCTTCTCACTGAAGGAAGAAATAAGCATGCACCCCAAATCTTGTTACCAGAAAAGGGCAAGAAACACCCTCTTGCTGTAACCATTCATCTTAAATTTTGATGCTTTTCCAATTCAGTTATGTTTTTAGAGCCTGACAACAGGCTGCAGTTAATTCTGTATACATAGACTTCAATGTTAATCTCCAGCTCCATAGTGCTGATTATTTAATCCTGAGTACTGCACTTCTAGCATATTTATATTAAGTATATGTACTGTTTATCCACCAATGAATGTCCAGACTCTGGAGCTGCCTTGGACAATTTAAGTCCCTCATGAGTCACTGCGTCAGGGTGATTAAAAACATACTACTCTTGAGTGGGGTTTTAAGAATGAGTAGCTCTGTCTCAGTTTTCTCCAGTGGGTTATCAACACCGCTCTTTACAAGTTGGTGTCTGATGAGAAATAAAAAACCCTTCACATCGAAAAATGTGAATCTGTTCTTCAAATATAAGGGGGTTTACCTCAACCAACTTTGATCTTTGAACCAGGCATGTACATAAACAGCAAAGATGAAGGCACTTCTAAGAACGCAAGTGGTTTAATTCCCTGGATAAATAAAATAGGCCAATGAGAATTGCAAAAATGTTTAAAATAACTCTAATTTCCACTTCAGCACTAGAAAAATGGGGAAAAAAATTTCTTTTCAATAGCACTACCACCACCACCATGTAAACTTGCTTCCCAAGAAAGTTAAAGCTAAAATTAAAGTTTAAAAACCTTCAAGTCAGACCTGAAATCTATGGAGGAGAGATGGTGTAAAGAAACTCTCTGTCCGCCTTAGTTTTCTGGCCTGGAAAAATGCCCTTTCTGAAGTAATTCTCTTCCTGCAGGAAAGAAAAAGAAAGATGGAAGCTTACCATCTCCTAGGAAGGAACAAAGTATATGTGTAAAGAATTGATTGAAAATTTGTTTGTGTTTGTGAGATCTCTCTCTCTCTCTCTCCCACACACAAAAACAGAATAAATAATGTAAACATGTAATAAAATAGACACACACACACTAAAGATTCTATGTGCACATTTGTATTTATTCCTACATAAATAACATTGTTAACTTACAGCTAAGGCTATTAGAGGCATATCCCACACAAAGAAATGGTAAGAAGAAAGGGAATAAGCAGTTAAGTCAACATAACCAGTTTTAAGGTGGAACATGAGAAGTTTATGAATGGGATTGTATGATAAAGTTGCCTGTGAAAGCAGGGGACTGGACTCCGTGACCCTGCAGATCCCTTCCAGTCTTACGTCCTGTGTTCCTAAGACATTCAGCACCCCTGTCTACACTCCATTCTTCAGTTCCTTTTTTCATCATCAGCTACTTCCCTTCCTCCAACATATCTGTACCCTCATCCTGAACAGCCATACCTGTCTTTAAATGTTTATCCTTGCTGATATATAGTAACACTGACAGATCTAAGGTTGATGTTTTAAAAGCTGAATGTGACAGGGGAGTAGGGGGCATGTGGAGAACACAAAAACAAAATGTGGTCTGGGAGTATGATGGGGTCTGTGTGGCGAATTCATTCAGGGAGAAGTGGGGTGCTGTGGCAATCTACTCCAGATGACCACCTATGTTTCACCAGGGTGTTGTCTGACAAGCTGGCTCTGCTCTTTTGAGCTATAGGTTCATTACAGTGGAGCTGATCTCCAGGCTACTTCTCCCCTCGTGAAGTCAGGAGATTTGAAAGGGATTGGGGGCAGGGAAGACTGGGGTGGCAGGAGTGGTAAATGGGAAGAGGTGTGAGTGATGGTGTTCATGACTCCACCTCCCTGTAAGGACTTAGCCAGGGCCTGTCCTAGATCAAATGGTGCCCCAGGTGAGGACACCTTTGGTGCCCATCCCCCTCCATTTGTTAAACTTTTGAATATGTTTTTGAAGATTCCACGAGATTCTACAAAGATCCAGAACATTCTAGGAGGTTAGTGGAAAATGAATCCACATACAGAATACCTGAAACATTTTACTTCAAACATTCTATTTTCCCTTTTGTCACTAACAATAAAAACAGCACCCCGAGCCCAGTGCCCTGCAAGCCCAGTACCCAGGCAGTTGCCTAGCTCACTTGCCTCTAAATCTGGCCCTGGACTTAACACTCCGCAGCAGGAGTTCCAGTCTGTGGGGCCTGCCCAGGTTATCACATGAGCTCCCCTGTTGAAAACTAAAGGAGGCTTATCGGGGGAGAAGTTGGTTTCAGAGCATAGCTCAGGCTTTAAGTCTCCCTTGTCTCCGTTAATGGTAGGGGCTGGGAAGAAGAATCAGGGAAATGGGGAGACTTGCATCTGAAGGTCCCTCAGGAAAGTAGCTTCCTGACTATTCTGTTGTTTCTCATACTTCTGAGAAAATGGAATGTGCAAAATCATTTGCATACACTTTCTCAGCCTAAACCTGAGGTTTCATCTGCAAATGTGCATGCCCACCCTCTCTTTCTCTGTCTCTCAACCCTAATATATATTTGTCTAATTTCTTATATTAGATCAGATGTTGATTTATTTCCTGAGAGCAAAAAATGAACATCTATGTATAATTTGTGCTAGGCAGCAGATAAACGTAAGTATTTGACACTGTTCTTGTGATCACCTTTAATGTGATCAAATGCATGATTACATGTATTTGGTTATTTTATTTATTTTTGTTGTTTGAAAAGGCAAGCCCTAAACAAGGGCTTTGATTTCAACTCTATAATAATTTGGAGTGATATCCAGACCAGCCTTAGAAATTAGACTATATTTGACTGAAAATCAAAATGAACAGTTAGACAGCAGAGAGCCTCTGGGACACTTTTTTATTGTCATAGTTAAGCGTTAGGAATAGAATTTGACAATGGAGACAAAAAACCAACTGTGGAAACCTGTCATAATTTGAGTTACTACAGAAACTTGTTTCAACTTTGTGTTTATTGAAATAATTAATGTATAGATGTTTGAAGTAATATTTCCCTTTATATTTTGCATCATTCAAGCAGGCAGGTTATTGGTGTATGGGATGCAGTAAATTTGTCAGGCATGAATACAGGACAGAGGGCTGAAGGCATTTCTAAATATCACATGTATCAATGACCTATACCTTGAAAGCAGGCTGATTTCTTTAAATGAGGTATTGACAGACACTCTTTTCAGAGTAACTTTGCAAAATAGAAAGATGATGGTTATCTCTGACCCACATGTCTGACTAAATCTTCTCCTACCAGCAATGCTACCTCACTGATGTATTTAAAGTACAACAAGCTTACTGTACACTATGATCCTGGGGCCCCTTGATGCCAACTGGCAGAATGCCCAGGGAAACCAGGGTTGCACAGTGATCCCAGGTCAGATATCTGCATAATTAGGGTTGCCAACATTCTACTCACACAAAACCAAACACCCCTGCCCCGCCCCTCATCTGAGACCCCGTCCATGCCCTGCCTCTTCTCCGAGGGCCTGCCCCCGCTCACTCCATTCCCACCTCCCTCTGTCACTTGCTCTCCCCAATCTCACTCACTCGCTCATTTTTACCAGGCTAACTCAGGGGGCTGGGGTGTGGGAAGGGGTAAGGGCTCCAGCTAAGACCTCCAGCTAAGACCGGATTGGCAGGTAGTGATCGATCTATCGGGGATCGATTTATCGCATCTAGTGTAGATGCGATAAACGATCCCCAATCGCTCTGCTGTCGACTCCGAAACTCCACCGGGGCGAGAGGCGGAAGCGGAGTCGACGGGGGAGCGGCAGCCGTCAATCCTGCGCCGCGAGGACGCAAAGTGATTCTAAGTCGATCTAAGATACATCGACTTTAGCTACGCTGTTCTCGTAGCTGAAGTTGCATATCTTAGATCGATTCCGCCCTCCCCCCCCGTAGTGTAGACCAGGCCTAAGGGTGTGGGCTCTGGTGTGGGGCTGGGGATGAGAGATTTGGGGTGCAGGAGGGGGATCTGGGCTGAGGCTGAGGGGTTCGGAGTGCAGGAGGGGGCTCTGGGCTGGGGCAGGGTGTTGGGGTGCAGGAGGGTATGAGGGCTCTGGCTGGGGGTGCAGGCTCTGATGAGGGCAGGGGAATATAGGATTTGGGGTGCAGGAAAGGGATCCGGGCTGGGACCAAGGGGTTCGGTGGGTGGGAGGGGGACCAGGCCTGGGATAGGGGGTTGGTGCTGGGGGATGTGAGGGCTCTGGTTGGAGGTGCAGACTCTGGGGTGAGGCTGGGGATGAGTGGTTTGGGTGCAGGAGGATGTTCTGGGCTGGGACTGAGGGGTTCAGAGGGTGGGAGGGGGATTGGGGCTGGGGCAGGGGGTTGGGGCCTGGGAGGGGATCAGGGTGCAGGCTTCAGGTGGTGCTTACCTCAAGCAGCTCCCGGAAGCAGTGGCATGTCCCCCCTCCTGCTCCTACACGGAGGCGCGGTCAGGTGGCTCTGTTCACTGCCCATCTGCAGGCACCACCCCCACAGCTCTCATTGACTGTGGTTCGCTTGAGGCAGGGGCAGCGCACAGAGCCCCCGGCTGCCCCTACACATAGAAGCCGGGCAGGGACATGTCAGCTGCTTCCTGGGATCTGTGCAGATGGGGCCAAATCTTTAGTTGGTATAAATCCTAAGCTGGTGAACTCAGTGCAGCTATGCCAATATACAACAGCTAAGGATCAGTCTCATAGTTTTTACCATATATAAAGCACCAGTTCCTGAACTTAGAGTTTAACATTTACTTCTAATTAAACATTCCTTCTGAAATATATTATAGTGTAGTTAAATGCTTCATACTGACTCTCTAATATTGTATATAATTTAGTATGTAATACATTATTTATTTTTATTATTGGAACATCCAGGAGCTATAGTGATGGATCAAAAACATGCCAATATGTTACATTTGCTCTTCATAAGTGTGGAAGTATAAAGGTGCTTTGTTTCTACTGAAACTTTCTGTGAATTGTGTGGTCTGAATTTCTCATGTGCAACATTTTGGACAGCTAGGCCTCAACTATTCCTGTCAAATTAGTTAAAAGCTGCAGCATGAGTGTGCCACAGATGTGGCACTCAAGGGGCTAAAACTGGTTAGATTGTCAGATTTTATCTAAATCAATTCAGAGACAAACCTCTAGGATTCCAGATGGATTTCTCTCTCTGACACCAGAAAATATGAGAGAAAATAGTCCAGTGTGTTTGCTTACTGCTTTTTCAACCATTAACCTTTAAAAGTAACCACAGCCTTCTGTCATTCAGGAAGCAAATGCCAAAAGTTATATAAAAATATTTAAAGTCAAATTGTGGAAATTTACAAATATACGTTCCTGCTCTTAAACAGAGGACAGTAAAATCACATTCATTTACCTGCAGGGCCCTAAATAAATTATAAATTCATAACCAGTTGTTGTAGGTGTTGACGGCATCATACTCTCAAAAAAACAAATAACCAGCAAATTAAGAATGGATTCACCTTCTGCTTCCCTAATAGTTATTCTGTAAACACCAAGGAAGATGTATCAAATCCAGGAAGAAGCTGCTTTTGAAAATTCTCAAATTATTTTTTAAAAACATACAGGACATATTAGAATACAAGTCCTTCAGCTCTCTCACTATGTGCCAGGTTCATCCTAGCTGGTTCAGGGTGTGCAAAGGGGAAGAGTGGGTGCAAGAAGCTCCCATCCTCTGCATGCTCATCCAACTGCAAGACATGACAAGTTATCCCTGGAGCATAGGGGTCTCTCCTGCCATACTCCCCGGGATGGAACACATCTAGGGCCTAGATGCTGTATGTCCTGGAGAACCTTGAGGGAGTAGCAGCAGGCATTCTCCCAAGCATGCTGGGGAGCTATGGAAGGAATTCTACCTCTCCAAGGAAGTTCCTCCTAGAGAGTTGCAGCCCTGCACTGCCCATCATACAGACCACTGTCAAAGTTGCTTGCCTGAGGCCTATATAAGGCAGATGTAGCCATGAAGCTCAAGAAAGATGTACTATCAGTTTATCCAATTATAGTTTTCAAGTTTTCAGACTCTTGAGAAGCTATTGCTCGCTGAATTTTCTTGGTTGTGGTCATCTTCACAGTACCCTGACACCTTTTCAAGGAAACGGTTTTCTTAATCTGAAAAAATATTGAGTCAGCTATATATTTGTTCTAGGGGTGGATGTGGATTAACCATACCTCCTTTTCTATGGTTTTCATGATCTCTAGTAGCCTTAAAGTCACTTTTAATGTCCCTCATTCACCTGGGGTGAAATTCACCCCTCATGTGTTGCAAGTCTGCACACAGTAACAAGCTTGGTGCATAAATTCAGTTATCTAACTTGCTCTTTGTTGTCTATTTTTGCATCTCCCTAAATATACGATTGAAGTTTGCCTTCACGCACTCTGGTACAGATACTCTGGTATCTGAAGAGATGGCACTGGGCCATGACAATTAAAGGACATGACAACTGCAACTAACCGCTAGCAAAGGAAAATTTCAAAGCAAATCACAGAACACTGACATGATCTTTTTGCTAAAAACTTGTATGGAGCAACATAATGATGTTTATTGAATCCTTTAATGCTGTCAGCTGACTTGGTTTGTGGAAATAGTTGTTTGGGTTTGGATGCCTAACAAATCTGTATGTCAGCTGAAGGAATACTCATTAGAGCAGAATGAATGATACACTGTCTGAGCCCTTTCCCATCATCAAGGAAGTCAAATGAATAGTTATTGACACCAAATTGCTCTGGGCTCTATTTTTAGGAACAATACATGAGGGGTTTCCATCATTTAAGCACAAATTGGAAATTCATTGTCTTGACTATGAGCCCTCACAAAGACCATGAAGAAGTTGGGTTAGATTTTTATACTCTAGAGGGGCATACTTATCCTCAGACTCACAACTAGCTTCTGACTAGTTCACAACTTCAGCCAGAAACTATTGCCATATAGTCAGTCTGAAAAGGACCAAGATCACCTCATGGCCACACGCAGAATTAACTGTCAGTTATCACCACAGAGATCATTCTAAATTTATTCACCATTTATCTGTGTGAGCAGGTAATGCACAAGCTGTGAAATACCTCCTAATATCAGGAGTGACATCTCTGCAATAGATTTGTATAACTTTCTACAATCTAAGGATTTTATAAAATGCTAAAATCTCCCAACAAAACAGTGGTTTTCTTCCCACCTTTCAGGACAGATGGGAAGGTGCAAACTTTCTTTTTTAATCTGTTTATTGTGGCAAGGACTTTATCATAAACTTTCATTTTACTCCTTAATCTGAACACTGTGCAACTTGGGCTCAGTATGAGTTTCTTTTTTTTTTTTTTGCCAAGTAATATACACCCGGAGTTCCTGGGTATAGACAGTGGTCTGTCCCAGTGTCTGACAGTTGGACCCTGGGTCTGTTCAGAAGTCCAGGAGGAAGTGTAAAGTATTCTCTGAAGTAGCTAGACCTTAACCCATCAAGTACCTTATAGTTTAAGTTGGCTCATGTCTTTGAACTCTTCTTTGAAGCAAATGGGAGGCCACATATGTGGTCTGTGTGTAGAAAGGTGTACTGCTGCATACTGTACCAGCTTCCACCACCTAGTAATGATTGTATCCAATACCTACCAAAATGAGTTACAGCAGCCCCAATGCAGATTACAAAACCATGATTTAACATAATTATGTTCTCAGCTGATCTTCCTGCCCAACAAAGATGAAAGAATTTGGCTCTTCCAAATGTGGCAATATGCAGGTCTAGGAGTAGTGAGGCATCCAACAAAACACCATGGCTTTGATCCACATTGACAGTCTGGTTTGATGCCCTTGATTGTCAATTATGTTAGCATATTGGCAAATTCTATAAAATTCTATTTTATTTTTTCTACCAACATCACATCTATTTTAAATGGGCTAACTTCTTCTGAGTATTGATGCATTTTGTTGATAGTGGGGGTTACTTTCATGGAAAAAGAAATATTGCAGGAGTTAAAAGTATTGAACCATGTGGGACTCCATATGGTAGGGATCTGGATGACAAGGAGTGGGTACTCATTATAGGAATGAGAAAATCCAGCATTGTGCTGTCCTATTTAAAGATTTTGTACATTTGTCGTCAGCACCAGTGGTGGTGAAGGCTGCAGAAAGATCTAGCAGTATCAGAGGTTGGTCAGCTTATCCCTACCAGGAGAAGGCTGTCCATAGTGTTGAGAGAAGACATGCTGTTAGTGATAAGGTTGCTGATGTTAAGCGCAGATTTCTTCAAGATGAGCTAGACTATTGCATTTTTAAGGATATCTGGTAGGTCACCTTCTTTGAAAAGGGCATCAATGATCTCCCTTATCAAGGAGAGGGATAAGATCCTCATTATACTTCATGGAGCTATGGAGGACAGGGATTATGTTTGCAGGTGGTGAGTCAGACATCCCTTAGAGTCTCCTTGGCTCTTGATTGGGTGACTAGGCCAAACTCCATCAAACAAGGTGGGCTGGGAATCATTCCAAATTTGAGTCTAGTTTCTTTTGTCTCTGTAAGTTTTGCTCTGATTTTGTGGGAAATTGTGGTGGGAATTTTTTACGCCGAACATGACTTGGCTCTTGGGGGCAGATGGTGGGATTCTAGGTCAATTGCCCAGTTTACTGTATAAAATAATTCTTCTGGTCTAGCTTGGTCTGATTCAGTTGTGTTGGAGTGGAAGTTTCTTCTGGATTCCTTTATAGTTGCTATGTATGCCTGTAGTTTTTCATGGGTTATGGCTGGGAGGGTTTTGCACAGAAGCGTGCTCCATTTGCCTGCCTTCCTGTTTTGTTTTTTGTAAATCAATGGAGGGCCATGGTTATTAGGGTTGCCAATTTAAACTCAATGTATTCCTAGAGGTTTCATCACATAACATAATCTTTAATGAAAGATTAATTTGTTAATTCTTGGAGACTCCAGGGCAATCCTGGAGGGTTTGCAACCCTAATTGCATGGGTCATGTTAGAGTAGAAATCATCATGGGGCTCTCTTATCAGTATTTTCAGAATAAAGCTAAAACATGATCTTGTCATCTTGAACTGTGCAGTTAGATCGGTGATTCCTGAATATTTTATCACATCTATATTAACCAGATTAAGAAGCTCTGTCTTCAGCAATTGAGATGGTTAATACTTTTATATTTATGCCACCCAAAGTGTGCTACCTGTCTTCCAGAACAAATAGTGCCACTGCCCCAAAATGTAATAATCTAATAATAGACGTACAGGTAATGAAGCTCATTGCACTGACCTCCAGCTGAAGAACCAATCCCAGAAAGAATGATAGAATATCACTTTGTGAAAGGGACACTTCATATGTGAAATATTAGGGCCACGTCTAGCTGTAATAGTCACCAAAGTACTAATTAAGTGATAATCTAATATCCTTCTATCCTTGGGCACACAAGGCAGTGATAAAATGTATTTACATGAACAATTCAGTCATCTTTAGTGTCATTAACTATCCCACACTCTTATGTCTTGTTGGTACTTTTCCTACAGATGAGCTGATGCATTGTATATTATTATCAATTAAAATACATTGTTAATTATTATTAAGCAATAACAGATTACATTGAAATGCTTATTATAAAGGCTGCAATTATATATTGAGTGTGTAACATTCAGTATAACATTAAAATAAGGTTTTTTGTACAATAAAATAGCCAAAAGAATCAAAGCATTATAAACATATGGTAGTTTGGTAGGTAGCCTAGCCCATTTCTCTGTTGAATAGATTTAACTTAATATGGATCCCATCTTTGTAAAATAAAAAAGAATGATTGATACTTATTACTATAACCTCTCCTTGATGCCATTGGATAATACACTTGTTTCCAACTTAATTTGAGGGGGTAGATGGAAGGCTAAAAAGTTTGTAACTTGGTACAATTATGATTTATATAAAAATTACTCTACACTTTTTGGTGGATTAGATACTTGTGTGTCTTATCATACTACAAAATAATAGAGACCCTTTTTGTTAAATGATGTGAATAATTTTAATTACACTAACTGGAAAAGAAAATGTATTTATAATCTGAATTGTCTGGAACCTAAAATCTCAGATCATTACTTAGAGGTAGATTTTTTTAAAAAATAAACAGTTTAAGAACTTGGAAAACTATGCTAATAATTTCCCCCCAGGTCTTGTAGTTCATAGATTGGTACCAGCCATCTTTTGAAACACCAGCTATCTAAGCTTTACCTGCATCACTTGACTAGAATTCCCCAATACAACTGGGTTTATTGGATTCAAGATGGGGGTTGTTCTCTGATTCCAATTTTAAAATGTGAAGTCCTTATTTTATTACCTCTGACTCAAGAGCTGTAGGTAAAAAATGATATCACTCCACAGTTTATCATTTGAATATGTTTTTACTTAAGTAGAGTATCACATATCCAGTTTGCAATAGTTTCATTAGAGATTGACTTCTATAGCTTTAAAGATTGTTTCCTCTTTTTCAGGGGACTACACTGGAGTTTCCTGTATTCGTCAATAGTGGGTGAGTAATTTTCTTTCACACAAGAAGTCATACCACAGCCAAGTGTACTGGTCCCTGGATAGGGGGTTAGATCTGAAAGCCTAGTGTCAAATTGTCACCCCGCAATGCATCCTCAAATAAGTATAGCTTCACTAGACCTGAGAACTGAGTCCAGAGAGAAGCCAGGAAGGAGCCAGTCAGTTAAGAAAGCATGTAATCTTATAATAGCAGACAGAGACCACTAAGACAGAAATAATCGTACAACACTTGGATTCTTCACAACCGATAGTTAACATATCAAAGAAAAAATAAAGAACTAGAACTAAAAGACCAAGTGTGATGCTGTATGATTGAAATATGACCATTTATATCATTGATATAATTGATATAAGACATTAGAAAATTACAACAAATCTTGTACAAAATATATCATGTCAGGTGTCAATGGAAAAGCTTTGATGGACTAAATAAGATTATCCTGTGTAAATCTATGTATCATCACTGTATGAGAAGTTATGAATATTGCCTTTGTATCTATATCTCAAATGTGTTTGTTCCTGGGGTAACACCCCTAGGGTAGTTTGCATTCAGTCTAGCCAGCCTTTCTGAATGGACTATTTAAGCTTGATGGCCTATTAAAGACACTTTGCTCTAACAATGGGCCACAGAAAAAACTTGCTCCGCCTAGATAGCCTTCCTGCGGATGCTTCAGCACAGATATGGGCAATAGCTGCCACTGTGAGTCATCAAAGCATGTAAGGACATGCAGTATACTCATGTGACCCTGTACTCTATCTTAGAGCAGTAACTTTCCACAAACAGAGGTTGTGACCTGTGTTTGAGCCCATAAATTTCCAGGCACCTGGCAAAGTGTATAAAAGACCTCTGAGATATCTCTATTTGGCCTCTTTTCTGCCTTGATTCTCTGAACTGTTGATTGACAGCTAAAAGGAGCGTATTGAACTTTGGACCTTCCAATCTTTTGGAAGTTACCAAGGAGACTTTACAAGCCAATGGTCTATAGCATCACTGCTACAGACCTGATATAAGGACTTTGCAATTATTGTAGGTATAAGATCTATTAACCATTTTTAACTCTCTTCTTCCTTTCTTTTATTAATAATCCTTTAAATTTTAGTTACTAAAGGATTGGCAGCAGCATGATTATTGGGTAAGATCTGAGTTATGTATTGACTGGCTAAGTGACTGATCTCTTGAAATTAGAAGGACCATATATGTGATGAAATTGGTTTTTAATAACTACTCATCATAGAATCCAGTGACTGGGTGGTGAGATAAGGGCTGGAATGCCTAAGGAGGCTGCATCTCTGACTTCTTGTTAACTAGTGTGGTGAGACAGAAGTTTACTTTTGTTACTGACTTGGTATAATCTAATGATAGAATAACCACCAGTCTGGGGTGAGTCTGCCCTGTTTCTCAGCAGTTTGTTCTGAATCTGGTACGCTCAGCTGTGACCTATTGAGGCATGGTGACACCAAGGGAAAAGTAACAAGGGATTGAGGAGTGGACAGGTTAGAAGTTTATAAGTGGGGGAACCACTGGAGAACAGTTTCCCGACTGTGAGATACTCCATAGTACAGAAAATGCAGCCACTGTCGCAGCTCCACAGGCAGTATCAATGATATGAAAGATAATGTCATTTGACCTCTGGAAATCCTGCCCTGAACAGCCCAGGACAGCACACTTGCAATTGCTCCCAAAACCTCCTGCTAAAGTTAGTTCTATAGGAAAAAATCACTTTGAAACACCGAGAAAAGACTGAAACAGTTAACACAGTGTTTCGGAAATGCTGTTCGTGCAAATGGTTTCTGGGATGCAGTTCTTCACAGAAAACCATGAAGCTTCAAGGAGCGAATAAAGTGGTGGAGTGGCATGGCGGCTCCCTGCACAGTACTTGCTGGTGGGCTGCAGATAGTCAGCTGTTCTCATAGTGCTGACTTTTCCCTTTATTTCCTTCTGCTGCATTGCACCTGAGCGGAATTTCATGACAGAGTGGTAAAAAAAAGCCTGAGTTCGTCTAGAATAGTGGCTCTCAACAAGAGGTACACATATCCCGAGGGTAGGCAGAGGTCTTCCAGAAGGTACATCAACTCTTCTAGATATTTGTCTAGTCTTACAACAGGCTACATAAAAAGCACTAGCAAAGTCAGTAGAAAATAAAATTTCGTACAGACAATGACTTGTTTATACTTCTCTAACTACTACACACTGAAATGTAAGTACAATATTTATATTCAAATTGATTTATTTTATAATTTTATGGTAAAAATTAGAAAGTAAGCTATTTTTCACTAATAGTGTGGTGTGACACTTTTGTATTTTTATGTCTGATTTTGTAAGCAAGTAGTTTTTAAGTGAGGTGAAACTTGGGGATACGCAAGGCAAATCGGACTCCTGGAAGGGGTACAGTAGTCTGGAAAGGTTGAGAGCCACTGGTCTACACTAATTGCTCAGCATCAGTGTAAATGCACTGCTATATAGGCACTAGTTTTTCTAGTGTAGACACATACTAAGTGAATTCATTGTTGTTAGCCCCAGAGGCAGAAGTCTTCAACTTATTCATATATAGCAGTAGTACAAGCTTCCTCATATTGCCCCATTACTCTGCCACAATCTTTGCCCTGGGATGAATGCCTCAATAGCTTTCTTATTTATTTAAGCCCAGTTCAGCAAGGTACTTCAGCACTTGCCTAACTACAAGCAAGTGAGTTGTTCCATTGACTTCAGTGATTATTTTTCCCCTGAGAACTCAAACAAAGGAGTCAATATATTCAATGGTTTGTGATGTTAGACACATGTCCAGTAGGAGCTGGTTTGAGACTAACAAGTTATTTCGCATTGATCAAAAATAGCCATTATATGATAACAGTTTTGTCACTAGGAATCTACACTGGATTTCAGCTAACTGTGTAAAGGTGAAAAATTCTATAGCCTATTGTTTCTACATCCTGGAGTTCACCATTATAAGATATCTACATAGTTGGTGAATGAAAGTATTTCAAAAAGCAATATGTATTGATAGGTAATCCAAATTCTGCCATGTTTGTACCTCACTCCTGCAGTTCTATCTAGAAAAGGAAAAAGTACTTTACTAACCATAAAATTATGCTTACTCCATCACAATCAAAAATAGATCCCTATGGCTGGGAAAGAATAAGAAATTAAGGAAAATTACAGCTTGCACTAACTGATAGCTAACTAGTCCTGTTAAGGAAGATGGAGAGAAACAAAGGAAAAATAGCTGGTGATAACCACCAACAGCTGCAAACAACCAAAAGTTTTGTCCGATTCTCACTTTATTAAGGCCACCTTATATCACTCTGCCAGTATAAGAAGCCCTTAAAATAGGGATAAATCACAGTCACACCACTAATGTCAGTTTGCACTGCCAGAATGGCGTAAAGTGGCATTAGTGTAAATGAGAATCAAGCCCTTTTATTCTCTCACACACACACTCTCTCTCTCTCTCCTACCCCCCCCTCCATCAAGTATAATACATGATATTATCTGCAGAGTTCCATCAGCTGAACTTACTATACTTCTCTTATTCCCTTTGCTATAACTGGTAAATGATCACGTCCACAGTATTTCATTTTCTCTCATATGGCATTACTAATTAAGAACTTCTGAGGAATTGCATATTTAAATCTCAGTCAATACATTGTTACATGGAAACTTTACCTCCTTTTTTCTCTGTGGCTGTGCCTGTACTAGTGATATTTGTCCTAAAACTTTCTACTGTTGCTAGAATTGGTGCAGCTGTATCCATGCAGCTGCAACAATGAGATATATTAGAGGGAAATGTCTATTGTAGATGTAACCTGTCATCAGAATACCCAGGAGATGGGGGATGGTATGGAACTTACTTTCCCCAACCTATCGCCAAAATATGGTGACTGCAATGTAACCCCTCTATGCCTGCTACTCCATTTTAAGGCTGGAGAAGAGACTGTTGTCCTATGCTACTTGCGAGGGGCTTCAAGGGCAATTTCCTCTACTCTAACCAGCCTATTCTGGGCTGACAGCATGTTCCTTGGTGGCATGCCAGGGGTGCAGAAACCCCTCCTCATGGATTTTCCATTCACAGTCCTCAGGAAGTGTGGGGCTTAAGTGGCAGGAAAGGTCTGTTCAGCTCTCTGCTCAAGGGGGAATTTCGTCCAATGTGATTCGGGAATCATTTCCACCCTTCTATCAAGCAGGTATTAAATACAGGAATATCAACTGTTTCTGAATTAAAATCTATTTACACGTTTCACTTCATTTAATTCAGCAGATTATTTGATGAAACTATTTATATTCTGATTTGTTCATGTAATGTAATTCTAATGTATTTAATTATTGGGTGCATACTAATCGAATAAAATTAGCTGATGAAGATGGATACTTAGGTTCAGTGAATTAAACAGTAGTTTCATGTCTTTTGGTTTGGAAGCCTTTTACAACTTTTTTTTTTGTGTAATATGAAACAGGCTATCTGCTAAAAATCATGTCAGTGAATAAGAATGGTAGTAATAAATGGTTAGTGTTTGCTTATAATGTAGCTTCCTTATTAAAATGAATACATCCTTTAATAAAACCTTTCCCATTTTATTCTTCTTTTCTTCTAAATCTGTAAATTTATACTGTAACAAACAAAAAAAAAATGATTTATCAGAATGCTGCAGGGATTGTCAGGAGTGGACCCATTTAAAATTTATGCACCAAGATTTATACACTGATGATCAAAAATAGCCCGCACAAGCAACTGTTGTATACTATGATGATAAAGTGTTCTGTGAAGTACAGAAAACATGTGATAAGGTTTCAACTAAAGGCTGCTGTTAAATATAGAAGACTATCCTTCTGTTTGACTTTTCATAGAACAATATTCATAAAGCAATGAAAACCAAAATAGCTTAATTGGGCACAATCATGCAAAATTAAATGTTTAAAGCCAGAAGAGGTTCGGAGAAGGTTAAATTTTAAGAGGAAATACTGTAACTATTTGAGTTATGAATAGATAGGTAAATAGTATCTGAAAATCTAAGCATACAGATTTATTAGACACAAAAACAGAACATGTTTGATTTCCATGTTTATTTATAGACTCATTTGTACTGACCTGCAAACAGCATGCAAACCTGCAAATATTACAGTTTAAAAACTCAAAAAGTGGGGTTATAGTAATAGAAAATTTTATTAGAACATGAGATTGCTTAAATATTTACAAAATATGCCTTAAATCTTGACATGACAATAACATTAAATGAAATTCAGAACCAATTTGTGTTGGTATTGCAGAAAGATAAACTGATTAGATTTTGAAGATATAGTTACAATTAGGGCTGCCAAGCAATTAAAAAAATTAATCGTGATTAAACGTGCTCTTAAACAATAATAGAAAATCATATATTTAAATATTTTTGGATGTTTTCTACATTTTCAAATATATTGATTTCAATTACAGCACAGAATACAAAGTGTACAGTGCTCACTTTACATTTATTTTGTTTAAAAATATTTGCACTGTAAAAAACAAAAGAAAGTATTTTTCAATTCACCTCATACAAGTACTGCAGTGCAATCTCTTTATCATGAAAGCTGAACTTACAAATGTAGAATTATGTACAAAAAATAACTGCATTAAAAAAAAGTAAAACTTCAGAGTTTACAAGTCCACTCAGTCCTACTTCAGCCAATCGCTCAAAGAAGTTTGGTTACAATTTGCAGGAGATAGTGCTGCCCGCTTCTTCTTTACAATGTCACCTGAAAGTGAGAACAGGTATTCACATGGCAAAGTTGTAGCCAGCGTCTCAAGATATTTAGGTGCCGGATGCGCAAAAGATTCATATGTCCCTTCATGCTTCAACCACCATTCCAGAAGACATGGGTCCATGCTGATGAGGGGTTCTACTTGATAATGATAGAAAGCAGAGCAGTGCAGTTATGTAACAAAAAATAAATCTACATTTGTAAGTTACACTTTCACGATAAAGAGATTGCACTACAGTACTTGTATAAGGTGAATTAAAAATACTATTTCTTTGTTGTTTTTTATTTCAAATATTTTCACTGTAAAAATGATAAAAATGAGCACTGTACACTTTGTATTCTGTGTCATAATAGAAGTCAATATATTTGAAAATGTAGAAAAACATCCAAAATATTTTAATAAATTTCAATTGGTATTCTATTGTTTAACAGTGCTATTAATCACAGTTACTTTTTTTGAGTTAATAGTGTGAGTTAACTGCGATTAATCAACAGCCCTAGTTTCAATGTTCTACTAATAAGGAATGAACAGATATTTATAACTATATTTGAGGTCACTTATTAGTAAGAGAGATCCAGCTAAAATACTTTCATTACATTCCAAAATATTGAAAACAAATAATTTCAAAACATAGAATGTTTTGAATTAAACAATTTATTTCTGATGTCACTTTCAGTTTAAGAACCACCAATGTTCACTTAGCAGAACTGGTGGCCATTTTGGAATGTCACGAAAATTCAGTGGATAACGTTCCTTCTTTCAGAAGATACATCCATGCTAGATGTTAAGTGTCTATTACAATCAGGTCAATTCTGTTTTATCCCACTTGACACTTTTCTTAAGGATCTGTGGTCAGTAGTATTGTATTTATCAAATGGGGGTGGTATTAATGGATTCTGGCAGTCTTTGAGAGAACAGGTTATCCTGTTTAAACTACAGTAATATAAACCTGCTTTTTTCCCCAACCAACAATATCTAAAATACTTATTTTCTTCAGGCATAGCTTTCTAATAATAATATAATAATACAAGAACTGTGCTGAATTCTCATTTATGATGTCAGTCTTGCACTTTGAAGCTCTGAGGCTGTTTGTAAACAATGAAAAATTAGCTTCCATTATAATTTGATTTACAACCTTCTTCAAAATGCATATTACATACAGAAAATGTAATGAAACTACAATTTTAGAGCTTTCAAGTCTATATATTTTAGTCATAGTGCCAGGATTTTTGGAACATACTGCTGATGTGGTATACTGTAAAATATTCACCAATGATTTATAGTGTGGCTTGACTATGTAAATATAAAACTAACATTGTTTAATTGATTTAAATCAAGTTTTGCAAAATAAAATAACCCCATCCTATAACTCATTGTATTGCTCAACATATTCATGTAAATTAGGAAAAGTGAGGGAATGAGCAAAGAATTTAGAATACACAAAATTTTACGTTTTCTTTATTGGTCTCCTGCAAAATGTATGTATCCCCAAATCTAGATGACATTCGATCACTAGTTTGTAATTATAAATAAACATGAAGTATGGACAGAAGATCATCCAATGTAAATATGAATCACATGTGACTGGTCTTTGCAGGCAAGACTATTTGTGTGTTTATGCCTTCACATTGATATACCTGCTTTAAGTAATGGCATACTTAAAGTCAAGTTTCTATCAGATAATAAACCTAAATCCTTTACATGTGTCTTGTGAGAAGCAAAACATTTTGCTCCCCTTCATCTCTTCTATCTACTTGTGGCCTTGGCCAACACCTCCTGAAGTAGTGGAAGAGCTACTAATAGCTTCAGTAGGCAAAGGATCAGGCCCTTGTACCTCTTCAAAACACTGTGTAAACATTAACTAATTCTCATAATTAATCATAAGGTGATGACCCCTTTGGTACTGATCCGGCAAAGTACTAAGACATGTACTTATCGTTCAGCATACGAGCAGTAGCTTTGTGGCACTACTCATGCTAAAAGTTAAGCACATGCAGAAATGGTTTGTTGGATCGGAGCTAAACTGCTTGAGCACCTTGCAGGATCAGGTCCCGATGAGGCAAGACACAACATGCAGATTCTATAGGGAGTTTGGAACCTTTTGGCCAACATGTGGATGTTAATGACTAAAATGATTGTGTACAGTTATACTGACTACCTGACAACAACTTTCAATCTTCAGGCATACAACCTAAATCCTTGAAGAATGTGCACTGAAGAGAAAGGAAAATGTAACCTGAGAAACCAAAAGCTAATGACACCACATCTAAACAAAAATAACTTTCCTTTAGCAAGAAGAATCAGAAGGCAGAAGATATGCCCATTAGCACAAGATGAACACTAACATCATTTAAATGGCTGCATCACAAATAATGAAATACTGTTTACATTTATGGCAAAATTAGGGGCAGGATTCATCTTAGAGTACATCCATCATGTACTATACTGAAATTATGTACATTATAATAAAACATGCAATAAGTAATTAAACGTTTTAAAGTATAATCAATATAGTTTACAGTGTGCAATACACAAAACTTGATCATAATTTCCTCTGAAGCATATACAATAAGTTTTCTAATTCAAAAATCATTAAGAATTTTGTCCACATTTAGAGAGCTGTAGCTTTCCCATCTAATTAAACCAGAAAACAGGAATGGGGAGTTTTCAAGCTAAATTTTTAAATCCGTATGTGTTGCTTGTACACAGAAATGTTGCCTGTCCAGAGTCAGTGGAGATGCAGAATGCATAGCAAATTGTGGGCATTCCATAAGAATCTTTGAAAGTCAAGATATTGTGTGCTTCTAAATCACTTAGGCACTTTGTACATACTTGACGGTAGTATTTTCAATCATAAATAATATATTCAGTGCACGACAGCTGTATAGAACTGCTCTGTCTAGTTTCTATACCTAATCAAGGTATTTGCATCTGGAGATCTCTTAGTTCAGCTGGAAAGTGCTAACTCCAAGCGCTGAAACAATTAGGGCTTTAAGCATGCAGAAGCACATCAGCAAAAACTTAAATCATGATTGGCATTTGCATTAGGTGCTTCAGTTGAACCTCTGGGAATAATTTTAAGCTTTGCATGCACACGTTTGTATGCCTAGTTCCCCGATTTTGTGCTTATATTGTATTCTGAAAACCTGCTCTTTTGTCCAAATACATTCCAATAAGTAGTCAGTCATTCCTGCTTTGTGCATTATTACCAGATTGTAATTTACAAACCAAAATAATGAATGACCCCCCCAAATAAAACATTAAAAGCCCCTAATTTGAAATCCCAAATCTGTCCTCAGCTGAGTATCCAAATGTTGTGAGATTGATGGTAATATCACATATTACAAACATATTACATTTACAAACATCAATTTTTTTTACACATAATGGGCCTAATTCTCCTCTGCCTTGCACTTTATGTAGTCACATACACCTGTGAAAGTGGGTTAAAATGTGATTAAATGAAAATGGTAGCATTCTGTACCCACTTTGTACTGGTATAATATAGACTTAGATAAGGTAGGGGACAATTGAGAATTAGTGGTCTCATCCAAAAACACATAAGTCAATGGAAAGTTTCCTATTGACTTCAGTGGGCTTTGGATCATGTTCTAGGTTGATGATATATGCTAAACCATCTGTGATATATTGAAATTGAAAGCATATTAAAATATAGGCTTCATGGATGTAACTAAGTGAAGAATTTGCAAACCAAAATGTGCATATTATATCCTAACAGACACATACTATATTGGAAACAGGACTCCACTCTGTAATCCCTTTTTCTCTGAGTAACACCCCTTTCTTTCCCATCTAGGTAATATTCTGTAGGAAACAAACTTTCATTTCACTGTAATTTATATTCATAACAAGCAAGCTATTCAAGTTTCATTTTCTGTCAGTAAGAGCATCATCATTTTTATTTAAAGTTCTTCATTTTTTATAGAGCTTTGAGACATTATAAAATAGAAATATCTTCTAATGGTGCTGTAATGCCTTCAGGCTTCCAGACTGTGCAAGTCAATGTTTTTAGTCATAAACTAAACATAAACTAAACTAAATAGAGATTTCAATAATTATACTTATTTATTGATCTTCACACAATTCTTTTCAATATTGCTTTGAATTTAAAGATTATGGTATGAAAATGTTTTCTGGAGATTTAAGATCCATTTCCAGTCATAAAATGAGATATCCATATGCAGTTCACAGTAAGTATGTTTTTGCAAAGTGTTTGGTTTTATGAATAATTTAACACTTTACTACTTTTGTTTTTGTTTGCAAGGATTTTCTTTCCTATAGACACAATAATGACCTTGTTTTGCTTTTCATATATCCTTGGTTGAACTTACAGACTGTTTTCATGGACTGCCTTAAGTTGAATAATAAAATAATTGTGGAATTGCCCTTTGTAGTTTGTCTGGTCTGCTGTCTTTCATTTCCATTGCTCTTTCCTTTGGCCAAGTCAATGAGATTTTAAAAAAGCAACATTCTGGCATGTATAATAAGCCAGTACCATCTCATATCCCAATAAACTCTATTTCTGTTTGTGCAACTGCTTAGTCCTTATATGCTGCACTTTTCTGTTTTATTTTTTCCAGAAGGGCTCACAGGAGCTTTAGTCAAGTGAATTATCAAAGTCCCTTGAGTTTAGGGAAATGTCTCTGTTTCTGGTAATGGATCACAACACACAAATTTGGTCACTGAATTTGCTTAATATACACCAGCACTATGTTGATCTCTGAACACTTTCCCTGATAACTGTCTCCTCTCTGACTGTTGGTGTCAGTCTGTTTCATGTGGATGTTGTTTATATTTCTCCATGGCTGTAAAATAACGTTTTTGTACTTTATTTTCTACAACTGCTTTTATTTTCTGCTAAGTATCTTATTTTTTGTCCCTGATGTAATTAAGTTCACAGCATGTCCGGGTGTTCCTAAGTTATGTGTGCAAAGTTTCAGTTTGTAATTACAATCTGGTAATGCATGAAGTGGGTATGGCTACTTAATGGACAAAAGAGCAGGGTTATAGTGAAACACTGAAGTGAGAAGCTAGTTAAGCTAATGGGGATAAATCTGGTTGAGAAACTATATTGCAAGATTAGGGAGTGAATAAAATAAGCTGTCCTAGAAAGGGAAATATCAGCTTAATGAGTAGAAGGTACAGCATAGTGGAAAAGATAATGCCATCATTACCAGGGAGCAGCTCCATGATGAAGGCCATGGGCCTGATCCTTCACCCATAGAAATCAATAGCAGTGCTCTCATTGAGTTCAGTGGCTGCAGGTCCAAGCCCCACATAAGTGGGTATCTGGCTAAATTAACAGAGCAACTAAAGATTGTACATTTTAATATGAGAAATTGACATGAAGGGCAAAAATGAAGTTTTATGCTAGTCACATTAATGTTAATGATGAGGTAAATGATGAGGGGGATGCACTGATGGAAGAAGTGAAAATATTAAGAAACAATGGGCCAGAAATATCTGCTCTCACAGTAATTTTATATTTCAGCTTTTGGTCCCACTGACTAGGAAGCATCAGGCCTACATGATTTTAAAAAATGTAATTAAACCTTTTAAACCTTAAAAAAGGTTCAGATAAAGTTTGGATTGAGTTTGGGCTCAACTAGCCAAACTGATTTGCTCATTGCTGATTGTACGTGTCTTACTGAAGAGCCATCAAAGACTTATATAGATTGTCTGTTGACTTTCAAAATTAAAAATGAACACAAATAAATGATTGCTACCAATTTAAAGAATTAACGGTTATTCTTCAAGACAAACAGTCCTTTATTCTTCTGGTTTTGAGCCTACTGCTAGAACTAGGCTCCTCTCTGCTCTGTTTTCACCCTCCGGCACTACCTGAGCTCTGTTGCAAGAGGCAGTTTTGGCTGTTCATCTCTGCTCTTCTCATGAGGAAATTACTCCAACTACCACCTCAAGGAAGTTAAAATCTTTCTTTCCATTTAAATATAACCCCCATTTAACTCACATAAGCTGCAAACAGACCAGGTAACGAATCCGTTCCATTTAGTACAACATTTCCTTGTGGTCAGATCATGCTAGCCTTATGTTGGTGGGAGTACATGGGTGAGTAACTTCTCACCCATGTGCCTAAGGCCCTTACTGTGACCAACACACACACACACACACAAGACCTGCAACAAGAGGACAACGGGACTCAAAGTCACATTTCCTAATCCCATCCCAAGTAATATAAAGCCCCAGCTTCTGCCGAGGCTTCTATAACATGGAGCTCCAAACTGCCGGGAAGGTATCCAGGGTAAGAAGTAGTTTACCAGTTCTTACTGTTTCCTAAGAAAACCTACCTACCAACTTGTTAGACAGTACCTTATGTTGCATTTATAACTATATAAATCAATATATCATACACTAATCACTTCTGGGTTGAATAATATAATAATTATATATAACCAGACTCTCAATTATTTAATGTTGCCCAAAGAACCCAAACTACTCTTTCTTAAACTCAAAAGTATCCAGCAAGATACAAGACCCTTTGAATAGCCCCATGCCATATTTATGGCTTAGTTTAGATGCCTGCATGTCTTGTCAGTTGTGCATTGAGGGCCTGATCCAAAGCCCATTGAAATGAATGGGAGACCATCAGTTTACTTCAATAGCCTTGGTTCAGGCCCTGAGTGAGCAGTTATTCAGTCCTTTAATAATTAGGTAACACATCCAGTCCCATTTCTTTAAAATGTAGAACACTGTGTCTTTACTTACTTCCTGAAAAGGAAAAAGAAAAGATATTAAAAACAAAAACAAAAGAACTCCTGTGAAATTAAAAAACAAAAACTTCTTTGCAAAAATGAGCGCTGGTTGCTAAGTGACAACAATGTAGTCACCTATCACATCATTTAATCCATGTACTTAAAAGCAAGAAAATGAATAGTTAAGAGACATAAAATGTATACCTCCCACATAAACAAACACATTATTCTTATCAAGTATGAATGCTTAGTTTATCACAACACAACCTCCTTAGCTCTTACCCTAAATAAATATATTTCCTTCACATAAAATTGCAAAATACAAACAAAATGTCTTTGAATAAGAAAAACCAAGATGAGCTCCATATACACTGAAGACATACTGGTCAGTCTCAAGGGCAAGTCCACTAAACTTGTGACCATACTAGTTCTAACCACAACTAATGTAGAGAGACAAGGTGTAACAATGCTGGTTCTGGCGGGACCCAACTGAAAGTGCCAATTCAGGACAAATTGCTTAAAGCAGGGCAATTATAGCCCAAGGCTGGTGTTCCTTTGCACACCAAGGCAAACCAAACCAGCCAAACAGAGAAGACTTTGGTTTTACCCCACTGGCTAACCACAAGTCACACAATCAATTCCCTTAGACACTCCAGTTTCCAAGTATCACCACCAGTGCCACTTGTTATCGGGACAAATGGTTATGAAAACCAATGCCCCAGAAGAAAAGAAAAAAGGTTCTATCGATCCCAAAGGATGAAGTCCCAGACCCAGGTTAATATACAAATTAGATCTTACCCACAAATCACGCTGTTGCCAATCCTTTAGAATCTAAAATCTAAAGGTTTATTCGTAAAAGGAAAAAGATATAGATGAACACTAGAATTGGTTAAGTGGAATCAATTACACAGGGTAATGGCAAAGTTCTTGGTTCAGGCTTGTAGCAGTGATGGAATAAACTGCAGGTTCAAATCAAGTCTCTGGAGTACATCCACAGCTGGGATGAGTCATTCATTCCTTTGTTTAGAGCTTCAAGTTTGTAGCAAAGTCCTTCCAGAGGTAAGAAGCAGGATTGAAGCCTAGATGGAGGAGCTGCAGCAGCTTTTTATAGTCTCTTGCCATGTGATCTCTGCTTTCCTTGTCCCAAAGAGAAGCTGTCCATCACATGGCATGGAAAAACCTCAGAGTTCTGTCCATAGGCAGGTCCCTGCATGCCTTGCTGAGTCACAAGGTGTTATCTGCCTTCTCTCAATGGGTCAGTTGTATAGCTGATGGTCCTAAATGGGCCATCAAGCAGGCTAGGCAGAGCTGACACCAACTTGTCTGGGGTGTCACCCAGAAGCATAGAACAAGTTTGAACTACAGACAGTATACAGCCAATACTTATAACTTTAAATACAAAAACAATACACATATACAGATAGCATAATCATAATCAGCAAACCATAATCTTGTCTTGAACACCTTATTTGACCCCCTTTATACAAGATTTGGTGCCACTACAGGACTTTGGTTGCAAAAACGATCTATACGGTCCGAGTTCATGACAATAACATCACACAAGGTGAATGAAGTAATACCTTTTATTGGACCAACTTCTGTTGGTAAGAGAAACAAGCTTTCAAGCTTACACAGAACTCTACCTGAGGAAAAGCTCTGTGTGGCTTGAAAGCTGGTCTCTCTCACCAATAGGAGTTGGTCCAATAAAAGATATTACCTCACCCATTTTGTCTCTCTAATGTCCGGGGACTGACATGGCTACAACTCCACGGCCTACTGCTAATATATGTGAATAGACCCATCTTTACAGGTATCTGTCCTCCAGCCCATCCCCATTTGTCCGTTTATCTATCTGCTGCGTCTTCCCTAGATTAGGGAAACAAGGTGGGTGAGGTAATATCTTTCATTGAACCAACTTCTGTTGGTGAGAGAGACAAGCTTTCGAGCTTACAAAGGGAAGAGCTCATGTTTTACCTCAAAGAAGAAGAGAAGAGCTCTGTGTAAGTGCCAAAGCTTGTCTCTTTCACGAATATAACTCGGTCCAGTAAAAGATATTATCTCACCCAGTTTGTCTCTCTCTAACATCCTGGGACCAACACGGCTTCAACAACACTACAAACAATAAACATAGATTGTGAGCTCTGTGGGGCACTGTCTTTGTGTTCAACTGAGTTGTACAGGGCCTAGCACACTGGAACCCAGAAACCTGACTGGGGTTGGTAGGTGCTCCTGTAAAATAAAAATAACAGTAACAGTGTACAAATCAACAGCATTGTACACTTTTTCTATTAAATAATATAAAAGTTATTCTTGAGAAACTGAAATTATAACTTTACCAAAAATGCTGCTATATGTCAATAAATGCATTAAGTGATATTTCCCATTTAACTGTCTCTCTTAAAGAGAAAATATTCAGATACTGAAATAAAGCTAAAAAAAAATGCTTTTTAAAAACTCTCTGACCCCAGGTCTTCGTGTTAAGGTGGTTGTGTTGGGGTGAAGCATGCCTTTTCTTTTACTAGATAAGAATGTGTTTCTTTGTTATAAGCAAGACTTGCTGTGTCCTATAAAGGGCTGTAACAAATTACTCTCCTCCCTGCCACAAGAAACGATCTCACAGTTCTTTCCCCACGCTTCCCCTGTGGTGGCAGAGCAGTCCACTTCCCCTTACAAAAGCTGAGATGTAAAGACTTAGTCTAGTCATTTGTGGGCAATGTAAAATTTGTGATGTGCTTATTATTCGTTCTCTTGCTTTTACATGCTTTGTTAAGCACTCTATTGTGAGCACCTTGCCTTAACTCGTGTTTTTGCAAACAAGTTTTTGTGTTTGGAACTGTACCTCCTTTTAGGGCTGTTGTTGCACATGGGGCAGACATCTTCATTGAGCTATTCATAGATTTAAAGACCAGAAGAGATAGGGTTAGAGATATGGTAATCTTCGATGGCCTATGCTATAGATGAGAACTTCACACAGTAATTTCTGCATCAAACCCAATAACCTGTAGTTGAACAAAAATATATATTTTAGAAAAACACCTAGTCCTGACTTAAAAACTTGAAGCGATTGAGAATTTACAAAATCCCTTGGTAAACTGCTCCAATAGCTAATTATCCTTGCTAATTTAAAAATTGGCCCACTACATCCAGTTTAAATTTTTGCAGCTTCAACTACCAGCCACTGAATTCCTGTTATGCCTTTGCCTACAAAGCCCTGTGGTATCAGAAATCTTCTCTCTGTTGTAGGTACTTACATATTGTGATCAAATCACTTCTTAACCATTTCTTTGATAATCTTAACAGAATAAGCTCCTTAAGTATCTCATTGTAGGCATGTCTTTCAAACCTCAAATGAATCTCATAGCTCTTTTCTGAACCATCTCAAATTTTTCAACATCATTTAAAAACATGGATACCAAATCCAGATAGCGATATTCTTTGTCCCTAGAAGTATGACTTTGCCTTTGGCCGAATTAAAATGCATTTAGTTCACACTGAGGTGTGCAAGACATGTCTTCCTCATTATTTACCTCTCCACCAGTCTTTGTCATGTGAAAGTTTTATTGGGAATAATTTTTACATTTGCTTCCAGACCATTGTTAAAAATATGGAGTAGCATTGGGAACAGAACCACTCTGATATGTTGGCTTCCCATTTAGATCTATCTATTTTAGTCAATTTAATATGGATTTTTAATTAGAATATCAGGTGGTACTAGGTTGAGGGCCAAAATCTTGGCTCCATTTGGGAGTTTTGCCATAGACTTCCATGAGACCAGGATTTCACTGTAGGTATATTACACTAACACAATTACCTTTATTAAACAAACATAATATTGTCAAAGAGCTCATCAAGATCATGTGATGAGAACTATTTTTCATTAAAATGTGATGATTAGCTTTAATTATATTTCCATCTTTCCTTTATTGATTTTAGTCCTGTAATACCCTTTCCATTATTTTGCCTGAGCAAATGTCAAACAAACCAGCCCATATTTATTCAGGTCATCCCATTTACCCTGATAAATTCTGGCAAAATGCTGGCCAACTTCCCCCGTTTTCCAAGATGCATTAAAAATTAACAGCAAAGGCTCAGAGAACTCTCCAGCCAACTCTTTTTAAACTTTTGGGTGACATTTGTCTGGAAGGCTCATTTATCTGGACCTGATTTAGGGCCCAACTGGAGTGGCACAAAACAGATTAGTGGGAATTGTGGCACCTTAGAGACTAACAAATTTATTTGAGCATAAGCTTTTGTGAGCTACAGCTCACTTCATCGGATGCATTCAGTGGAACATACAGTGGGGACATTTATATACACAGAGAACATGAAACAATGGGTGTTAGTATACACACTGTAACGAGAGTGATCATAGAATCATAGAATATCAGGGTTGGAAGGGACCCCAGAAGGTCATCTAGACCAACCCCCTGCTCGAAGCAGGACCAATTCCCAGTTAAATCATCCCAGCCAGGGCTTTGTCAAGCCTGACCTTAAAAACCTCTAAGGAAGGAGATTCTACCACCTCCCTAGGTAACGCATTCCAGTGTTTCACCACCCTCTTAGTGAAAAAGTTTTTCCTAATATCCAATCTAAACCTCCCCCACTGCAACTTGAGACCATTACTCCTCGTTCTGTCATCTGCTACCATTGAGAACAGTCTAGAGCCATCCTCTTTGGAACCCCCTTTCAGGTAGTTGAAAGCAGCTATCAAATCCCCCCTCATTCTTCTCTTCTGCAGGCTAAACAATCCCAGCTCCCTCAGCCTCTCCTCATAAGTCATGTGTTCTAGACCCCTAATCATTTTTGTTGTCCTTCGCTGGACTCTCTCCAATTTATCCACATCCTTCTTGTAGTGTGGGGCCCAAAACTGGACACAGTACTCCAGATGAGGCCTCACCAATGTCGAATAGAGGGGAACGATCACATCCCTTGATCTGCTCGCTATGCCCCTACTTATACATCCCAAAATGCCATTGGCCTTCTTGGCAACAAGGGCACACTGCTGACTCATATCCAGCTTCTCGTCCACTGTCACCCCTAGGTCCTTTTCCGCAGAACTGCTGCCTAGCCATTCGGTCCCTAGTCTGTAGCGGTGCATTGGGTTCTTCCGTCCTAAGTGCAGGACCCTGCACTTATCCTTATTGAACCTCATCAGATTTCTTTTGGCCCAATCCTCCAATTTGTCTAGGTCCTTCTGTATCCTATCCCTCCCCTCCAGCGTATCTACCACTCCTCCCAGTTTAGTATCATCCGCAAATTTGCTGAGAGTGCAATCCACACCATCCTCCAGATCATTTATGAAGATATTGAACAAAACCGGCCCCAGGACCAACCCTTGGGGCACTCCACTTGATACCGGCTGCCAACTAGACATGGAGCCATTGATCACTACCCGTTGAGCCCGACAATCTAGCCAGCTTTCTACCCACCTTATAGTGCATTCATCCAGCCCATACTTCCTTAACTTGCTGACAAGAATACTGTGGGAGACCGTGTCAAAAGCTTTGCTAAAGTCAAGAAACAATACATCCACTGCTTTCCCTTCATCCACAGAACCAGTAATCTCATCATAAAAGGCGATTAGATTAGTCAGGCATGACCTTCCCTTGGTGAATCCATGCTGGCTGTTCCTGATCACCTTCCTCTCATGCAAGTGCTTCAGGATTGATTCTTTGAGGACCTGCTCCATGATTTTTCCAGGGACTGAGGTGAGGCTGACTGGCCTGTAGTTCCCAGGATCCTCCTTCTTCCCTTTTTTAAAGATTGGCACTACATTAGCCTTTTTCCAGTCATCCGGGACTTCCCCGGTTCGCCACGAGTTTTCAAAGATAATGGCCAATGGCTCTGCAATCACAGCCGCCAATTCCTTCAGCACTCTCGGATGCAACTCGTCCGGCCCCATGGACTTGTGCACATCCAGCTTTTCTAAATAGTTCCTAACCACCTCTATCTCCACAGAGGGCTGGCCATCTCTTCCCCATTTTGCGATGCCCAGCGCAGCAGTCTGGGAGCTGACCTTGTTAGTGAAGACAGAGGCAAAAAAAGCATTGAGTACATTAGCTTTTTCCACATCCTCTGTCACTAGGTTGCCTCCCTCATTACCTGATCAGGTAAGGCGAGCTATTACCAGCAGGAGAGCGGGGTGGGGAGGGGCGGAGGGGGGAACCTTTTGTAAGTGATAATCTTGACGGCTGATTTGTGTCCATTTATTCAGGGGACACCATCATAGGGCCTAATCACATCAGCCACACTATCAGAGACTCATTCACCTACACATCTACCAATGTGATATATGCCATCATGTGCCAGCAATGCCCCTCTGCCATGTACATTGGCCAAACTGGACAGTCTCTACATAAAAGAATAAATGGACACAAATCAGACATCAAGAATAATAACATTCAAAAACCAGTCGGAGAACACTTCAGTCTCCCTGGTCATTCAATTACAGACCTAAAAGTGGCAATTCTTCAACAAAAAAACTTCAAAAACAGACTCCAACGAGAGACTGCTGAATTGGAATTAATTTGCAAACTGGATACAATTAACTTAGGCTTGAATGAGGACTGGGAGTGGATGGGTCATTACTCAAAGTAAAACTATTTCCCCATGTTTATTTTCCCCCCACCCCCAACGGTTCTTGTCAACTGCTGGAAATGGCCCACCGTGATTATCACTACAAAAAGATTTCCCCCACCCCACTCTCCTGCTGGTAATAGCTCACCTTAAGTGATCACTCTCCTTACAGTGTGTATGGTAACACCCATTGTTTCATGTTCTCTGTGTATATAAATCTCCCCACTGTATTTTCCATGAATGTGTCCGATGAAGTGAGCTGTAGCTCACGAAAGCTTATGCTCAAATAAATTTGTTAGTCTCTAAGGTGCCACAAGTACTCCTTTTCTTTTTGCGGATACAGACTAACACGGCTGCTACTCTGAAACTAATGGGACTGAGAATCTAGCCCAATTTGTCTATTTGGTATGTGATTCTTCATCTTGTCCATATGAGTCCTAAAAATAAGATGGGGTTAGGTCTGTTACACAGCAAAGTCCCTCCATGATTTAATAAAATTGCTCGCTACTGTGGTGTTGGGGCTGCCAAGGTTGAGAGGGTTCAGGGAATTTAACATGCATATAGATGATAATTCCTCTGAATTGATTCAGAATTTTATGACCACCATGACCATGGAATTATCCCAAGTGATTGTAGTTCTAACTCATGAAGCTAGCCACACTCTAGATCTGTTTGTTTGGGTTTGGATTAGTGAGTTGGATATTATATCTTTATCATGGACCAATAATAAATGACAGGTTTCAGAGGAACAGCCGTGTTAGTCTGTATTCGCAAAAAGAAAAGGAGTACTTGTGGCACCTTAGAGACTAACAAATTTATTTGAGCATGAGCTTTCGTGAGCTACAGCTCACTTCATCAGATGTTTACCGTGGAAACTGCAGCAGACTTTATATACACACAGAGAATATGAAACAATACCTCCTCCCACCCCACTGTCCTGCTGGTAATAGCTTATCTAAAGTGATCAACAGGTGGGCCATTTCCAGCACAAATCCAGGTTTTCTCACCCTCCACCCCCCACACAAATTCACTCTCCTGCTGGTGCTAGCCCATCCAAAGTGACAACTCTTTGCATAATCAAGTCGGGCTATTTCCTGCATAGATCAAGGTTTTCTCACATCCCCCCCACCCCCATACACACACAAACTCACTCTCCTGCTGGTAATAGCTCATCTAAACTGACCACTCTCCAAGTTTAAATCCAAGTTAAACCAGAACATCGGGGGGGGGGGGTAGGAAAAACAAGAAGAAACAGGCTACCTTGCATAATGACTTAGCCACTCCCAGTCTCTATTTAAGCCTAAATTAATAGTATCCAATTTGCAAATGAATTCCAATTCAGCAGTTTCTCGCTGGAGTCTGGATTTGAAGTTTTTTTGTTTTAAGATAGCGACCTTCATGTCTGTGATTGCGTGACCAGAGAGATTGAAGTGTTCTCCGACTGGTTTATGAATGTTATAATTCTTGACATCTGATTTGTGTCCATTTATTCTTTTACGTAGAGACTGTCCAGTTTGACCGATGTACATGGCAGAGGGGCATTGCTGGCACATGATGGCATATATCACATTGGTGGATGTGCAGGTGAACGAGCCTCTGATAGTGTGGCTGATGTTATTAGGCCCTGTGATGGTGTCCCCTGAATAGATATGTGGGCACAATTGGCAACGGGCTTTGTTGCAAGGATAAGTTCCTGGGTTAGTGGTTCTGTTGTGTGGTATGTGGTTGTTGGTGAGTATTTGCTTCAGATTGCGGGGCTGTCTGTAGGCAAGGACTGGCCTGTCTCCCAAGACTTGTGAGAGTGTTGGGTCATCCTTTAGGATAGGTTGTAGATCCTTAATAATGCGTTGGAGGGGTTTTAGTTGGGGGCTGAAGGTGACCGCTAGTGGCGTTCTGTTATTTTCTTTGTTAGGCCTGTCCTGTAGTAGGTAACTTCTGGGAACTCTTCTGGCTCTATCAATCTGTTTCTTTACTTCTGCAGGTGGGTATTGTAGTTGTAAGAAAGCTTGACAGAGATCTTGTAGGTGTTTGTCTCTGTCTGAGGGGTTGGAGCAAATGCGGTTGTATCGCAGAGCTTGGCTGTAGACGATGGATCGTGTGGTGTGGTCAGGGTGAAAGCTGGAGGCATGCAGGTAGGAATAGCGGTCAGTAGGTTTCCAGTATAGGGTGGTGTTTATGTGGCCATTGTTTATTAGCACTGTAGTGTCCAGGAAGTGGATCTCTTGTGTGGACTGGACCAGGCTGAGGTTGGTGGTGGGATGGAAATTGTTGAAATCGTGGTGGAATTCCTCAAGAGCTTCTTTTCCATGGGTCCAGATGATGAAGATGTCATCAATATAGCGCAAGTAGAGTAGGGGCTTTAGGGGACGAGAGCTGAGGAAGCGTTGTTCTAAATCAGCCATAAAAATGTTGGCATACTGTGGGGCCATGCGGGTACCCATAGCAGTGCCGCTGATCTGAAGGTATACATTGTCCCCAAATGTGAAATAGTTATGGGTAAGGACAAAGTCACAAAGTTCAGCCACCAGGTTAGCCGTGACATTATCGGGGATAGTGTTCTTGACGGCTTGTAGTCCATCTTTGTGTGGAATGTTGGTGTAGAGGGCTTCTACATCCATAGTAGCCAGGATGGTGTTTTCAGGAAGATCACCGATGGATTGAAGTTTCCTCAGGAAGTCAGTGGTGTCTCGAAGGTAGCTGGGAGTGCTGGTAGCGTAGGGCCTGAGGAGGGAGTCTACATAGCCAGACAATCCTGCTGTCAGGGTGCCAATGCCTGAGATGATGGGGCGCCCAGGATTTCCAGGTTTATGGATCTTGGGTAGTAGATAGAATATCCCAGGTCGGGGTTCCAGGGGTGTGTCTGTGCGGATTTGATCTTGTGCTTTTTCAGGAAGTTTCTTGAGCAAATGCTGTAGTTGCTTTTGGTAACTCTCAGTGGGATCATAGGGTAATGGCTTGTAGAAACTCGTGTTGGAGAGCTGCCGAGCAGCCTCTTGTTCATATTCCGACCTATTCATGATGACAACAGCACCTCCTTTGTCAGCCTTTTTGATTATGATGTCAGAGTTGTTTCTGAGGCTGTGGATGGCATTGCGTTCCGCATGGCTGAGGTTATGGGGCAAGTGATGCTGCTTTTCCACAATTTCAGCTCGTGCACGTCGGCGGAAGCACTCTATGTAGAAGTCCAGTCTGCTGTTTCGACCTTCAGGAGGAGTCCATCTAGAATCCCTCTTTCTGTAGTGTTGGCAGGGAGACCTCTGTGGATTAGTATGTTGTTCAGAGGTATTTTGGAAATATTCCTTGAGACGGAGACGTCGAAAATAGGATTCTAGGTCACCACAGAACTGTATCATGTTCGTGGGGGTGGAGGGGCAGAAGGAGAGGCCCCGAGATAGAACAGCTGCTTCTGCTGGGCTGAGAGCATAGTTGGATAGGTTAACAATATTGCTAGGTGGGGTGAGGGAACCATTGCTGTGGCCCCTTGTAGCATGTAGTAGTTTAGAAAGTTTAGTGTCTTTTTTCTTTTGTAGAGAAGCAAAGTGTGCGTTGTAAATGGCTTGTCTAGTTTTAGTAAAATCCAGCCACGAGGAAGTTGGTGTGGAAGGTTGGTTCTTTATGAGAGTATCCATTTTTGAGAGCTCATTCTTAATCTTTCCCTGTTTGCTGTAGAGGATCTTGATCAGGTGATTCCGCAGTTTCTTTGAGAGCGTGAGGCACAAGCTGTCAGCATAGTCTGTGTGGTATGTAGATTGTAATGGATTTTTGACCTTCAGTCCTTTTGGTACGATGTCCATCTGTTTGCATTTGGAAAGGAAGATGATGTCTGTCTGTATCTGTACAAGTTTCTTCATGCAGTTGATAGATTTCCACTCCATACGGCTAAATTCCAAAATACCTCTGAACAACATACTAATCCACAGAGGTCTCCCTGCCAACACTACAGAAAGAGGGATTCTAGATGGACTCCTCCTGAAGGTCGAAACAGCAGACTGGACTTCTACATAGAGTGCTTCCGCCGACGTGCACGAGCTGAAATTGTGGAAAAGCAGCATCACTTGCCCCATAACCTCAGCCATGCGGAACGCAATGCCATCCACAGCCTCAGAAACAACTCTGACATCATAATCAAAAAGGCTGACAAAGGAGGTGCTGTTGTCATCATGAATAGGTCGGAATATGAACAAGAGGCTGCTCGGCAGCTCTCCAACACGAGTTTCTACAAGCCATTACCCTATGATCCCACTGAGAGTTACCAAAAGCAACTACAGCATTTGCTCAAGAAACTTCCTGAAAAAGCACAAGATCAAATCCGCACAGACACACCCCTGGAACCCCGACCTGGGATATTCTATCTACTACCCAAGATCCATAAACCTGGAAATCCTGGGCGCCCCATCATCTCAGGCATTGGCACCCTGACAGCAGGATTGTCTGGCTATGTAGACTCCCTCCTCAGGCCCTACGCTACCAGCACTCCCAGCTACCTTCGAGACACCACTGACTTCCTGAGGAAACTTCAATCCATCGGTGATCTTCCTGAAAACACCATCCTGGCTACTATGGATGTAGAAGCCCTCTACACCAACATTCCACACAAAGATGGACTACAAGCCGTCAAGAACACTATCCCCGATAATGTCACGGCTAACCTGGTGGCTGAACTTTGTGACTTTGTCCTTACCCATAACTATTTCACATTTGGGGACAATGTATACCTTCAGATCAGCGGCACTGCTATGGGTACCCGCATGGCCCCACAGTATGCCAACATTTTTATGGCTGATTTAGAACAACGCTTCCTCAGCTCTCGTCCCCTAAAGCCCCTACTCTACTTGCGCTATATTGATGACATCTTCATCATCTGGACCCATGGAAAAGAAGCTCTTGAGGAATTCCACCACGATTTCAACAATTTCCATCCCACCACCAACCTCAGCCTGGTCCAGTCCACACAAGAGATCCACTTCCTGGACACTACAGTGCTAATAAACAATGGCCACATAAACACCACCCTATACCGGAAACCTACTGACCGCTATTCCTACCTGCATGCCTCCAGCTTTCACCCTGACCACACCACACGATCCATCGTCTACAGCCAAGCTCTGCGATACAACCGCATTTGCTCCAACCCCTCAGACAGAGACAAACACCTACAAGATCTCTGTCAAGCTTTCTTACAACTACAATACCCACCTGCAGAAGTAAAGAAACAGATTGATAGAGCCAGAAGAGTTCCCAGAAGTTACCTACTACAGGACAGGCCTAACAAAGAAAATAACAGAACGCCACTAGCGGTCACCTTCAGCCCCCAACTAAAACCCCTCCAACGCATTATTAAGGATCTACAACCTATCCTAAAGGATGACCCAACACTCTCACAAGTCTTGGGAGACAGGCCAGTCCTTGCCTACAGACAGCCCCGCAATCTGAAGCAAATACTCACCAACAACCACATACCACACAACAGAACCACTAACCCAGGAACTTATCCTTGCAACAAAGCCCGTTGCCAATTGTGCCCACATATCTATTCAGGGGACACCATCACAGGGCCTAATAACATCAGCCACACTATCAGAGGCTCGTTCACCTGCACATCCACCAATGTGATATATGCCATCATGTGCCAGCAATGCCCCTCTGCCATGTACATCGGTCAAACTGGACAGTCTCTACGTAAAAGAATAAATGGACACAAATCAGATGTCAAGAATTATAACATTCATAAACCAGTCGGAGAACACTTCAATCTCTCTGGTCACGCAATCACAGACATGAAGGTCGCTATCTTAAAACAAAAAAACTTCAAATCCAGACTCCAGCGAGAAACTGCTGAATTGGAATTCATTTGCAAATTGGATACTATTAATTTAGGCTTAAATAGAGACTGGGAGTGGCTAAGTCATTATGCAAGGTAGCCTGTTTCTTCTTGTTTTTCCTACCCCCCCCCCCCCGATGTTCTGGTTTAACTTGGATTTAAACTTGGAGAGTGGTCAGTTTAGATGAGCTATTACCAGCAGGAGAGTGAGTTTGTGTGTGTATGGGGGTGGGGGGGATGTGAGAAAACCTTGATCTATGCAGGAAATAGCCCGACTTGATTATGCAAAGAGTTGTCACTTTGGATGGGCTAGCACCAGCAGGAGAGTGAATTTGTGTGGGGGGTGGAGGGTGAGAAAACCTGGATTTGTGCTGGAAATGGCCCACCTGTTGATCACTTTAGATAAGCTATTACCAGCAGGACAGTGGGGTGGGAGGAGGTATTGTTTCATATTCTCTGTGTGTATATAAAGTCTGCTGCAGTTTCCACGGTAAACATCTGATGAAGTGAGCTGTAGCTCACGAAAGCTCATGCTCAAATAAATTTGTTAGTCTCTAAGGTGCCACAAGTACTCCTTTTCTTTTCAATAATAAATGCTGGCCCTTGTAACGTGAGGTCAGAACTGTAGGGTCAAGGAACTATTTCAGTGGTCTGCCTTAAGAGGGAGAAGGCCTGGACAATCTAATGAGCCTTTCCCATGTCTAAATTCTATGACTGTACAATAGTTGTCATAAAATCTAGTAGGGTCACAGTCTTACTGTGTAACAAATACACAAGGTGCAAAAATAAACTAAAAACAATCTGTAATCTATTATTTCCACAAGAAAGTAATAATATGTAACAATTGCCTCTTGGATTAGACAGTTGGTCCTATGTAACAGACCACTTTTCAAAGTAACTTTAACCATCATGTAATGCCAAGCATACGGTAAAAAGATATATTAACCATAACAAAAGTAAAAAGAAAAGGAGTACTTGTGGCACCTTAGAGACTAACCAATTTATTTGAGCATGAGCTTTCGTGAGCTACAGCTCACGATGAAGTGAGCTGTAGCTCACGAAAGCTCATGCTCAAATAAATTGGTTAGTCTCTAAGGTGCCACAAGTACTCCTTTTCTTTTTGCGAATACAGACTAACACGGCTGTTACTCTGAAACATAACAAAAGTAATTACTGAGAAGATAGGCTAGCAAATATTTTAAAAATGTAAATAATATGGCAGTCTTAACCAAAACAACAAAATGTATCTTAAAGCATCAACAAAAGGAATTCAGTGAATGCAAAATATAATTTGTTCCACTTTCCCTAGAGTGTCATAAAGTGCAAAAAGACTTCATTAAAATCCAGCAGATCCAATACAAACTAAATGTGGGGGATAGGGGAAGAATCACTGAGAGTTTATATGTGAAATTTTATCTTAAATCGTATTTTAACAGAGTTGTAAACAATTCTTAACAGTGACAGGCTCTTCACTTGGCTAGCACAACTTCTAAAATGGACCAAACATGAAAACTGCCTGTTACACTATATTCCAGGGGTCTTTCTACTCCCTTAACCACAAATATATTCAGAAAATGTCACCAAGATTTTTTCTTCTCTGGATGCTTTACAGGTTACAAACCCCACCCCCCACAACACACACACACACACACACACACACATACATGTGGATTTGTTCTGTAATTAACAATTTTACATTTTTCAAACTATGATTTTTCGAGTCCTTAAACAAATCTCTTTTCCTTATCAGAATTGCAATTTTTACCTGTAAAGTTTTAAAACAAAGCAGTGGTAGTTATCCTCAACAGAAAAGTCAGAGGTGGTCTGGGGATGCAATCTAATCTACTGTATGCAATCTAACCCTCTGCTCAGCCTGTGTTCTGTGGGTCTCCCCATTCCTAGCACTAAATTTTTGAGGGATATTTTTGGTCATTCTTCTGTTCTTATATTTGTAGCTTAGTGCATTCTGTTTCTATGGAATGTCACGGTACAGCATGATTTTATGGGGGATGGGGAGTTATAACTGTTACTGTAACTATAATGCATGGTACGTAATCATTTTTATCTTTCACTCCAGAGATGAACTTTCACTGCCCATTTGAAGCTATCATTACCTAGGCAGCTTTCTTCAGCAGTCTTGGCAAAAATCAGTAAGATCTCAGAGCTTCAGTAGAAATGGAGACTGGTAAACAGAGAGTGTTCTAACATTCTGGTTGGTTCAAACTCCCAAAACACAACATTTTTCTCAGAATGGACCCCATTCCACATCTTCCAAAGATAAACATTTTGCATGTTCTGGGTTGGGTTTAGGGGTTGTATTACAGCTGAGAAAGCAAGTACCTTTTGCTGGCCTGATTCTTGACATTATGTTTGCCTATGTTGGAATAAGTTCATCTAATTGCTATGCCTCAGGACCATTATGAAAATGAGATGTGTATCATGAAGCTACTAGTGGGCCCTATTTTAAAACACACAAAAATAAATAGTTGATTGCTTGCAGGATTTTTATAGAGCAAGTTCTAGTTAACCGTCTGGATCAGAGACTAATTTTAATTGAAGGCTTTTTGCAGTTTAAGTATTCATTCTGTATTGCCCCTTTTTAGACAGTAATTTGCAATGTACTTCTAACATGCAAATTCTTTGTCTCAAAACAAATAGGTTGCAAAGATGTAGTATTTTATGTAGACCAGTGTTTCTCAACCTTTTCATGCTGGTCACTCTCTTTGGACTTAAGAAAATCATGAACCCCCCTTCACTCCACTAGAAAAAATTGCAATCCTCTACCTTCAGCCCCGCCCAGGCTTCAGGCTCAGGGCTTCAGCCCTGTTTGGGGCTGAAACATGTAAATTAGCTTCGCTGGGCCCCCTGTAGTGTGGGGCCCCAGGCAATTGCCCTGCTACCTGCCCCTTAACACCAGCCCTCCATTACTGGGTGGCTTGGAAGCCAAATGATCATGGACAATAACCTACCATATTCACAGGAACATAAATAGAATAATAGACTCTGACTGTCTGAGCAGCAGCATTTGAATTAGCCACTCTGGGGGGAAAAGATCAGATAATCTTGTAACCCTCTTCGTTGATACTTTCCCAGATCTGATTCAGTTCTTACCCTCCCTTTACCTCTGCTACATCTCTCCTAAATCCCTAACTCTATTGCTCTCCTGCAGCAACAGGAAGGGGAAATAAGGAATCCCATGTATTCTTACAGCTTCTATACAAGTTATACAAGTGACGTGTTTTGCATCATCATAGACATGTAGGACTGCAAGGGACCTCGATAGGTCATCTAGCCTAGTCCCCTGCACTGAGGCAGAACTAAGTATTATCTAGACCAGAGGTGGGCAAGCTACGGCCCGTGGGCCACATCCAGCCCGCGGGACCATCCTGCTTTGCCCCTGAACTCCCAGCCAGGGAGGCTAGCCCCCAGCCTCTCCCCTGCTGTCCCCCCTCGCCCACAGCCTGAGCGCGCCGCGCCACCAGCACTCTGGCCCTTCGCTTTTGCCAGGCAGCGTGGTGGCATGGCTGGCTCTGGCATGGTAAGGGGGGGGACGGGGGGGTCCTAGGGTGGCAGTCAGGGGACACGGAGCAGGGGGATGAGTCAGGGGTTTGGGGGGACAGTCGGGGGGGTGGGTTGGATGCATCAGGGGTTCGGGGGGGCAGTCAGGGGACAGAGAGCAGGGGGCAGTTGGATGGGGTGGAGGTTTTGGGGGGGCGGTCAGGAGACAGGGAACGGGGGGGTTGGATAGGGTGTGGGAGTCCCAGGGGGCCTGTCAGGGGTCGGGGGTGTGGATAGGGGTTGGGGCAGTCAGGGGACAGGGAGAAGCAGGGGTTGGATAGGGGGTGGAGTCCCGGGGGCAGTTAGAGGCAGGGGTCCCAGGAGGGAGCAGTCAGGGGACAAGGAGCTGGGAGGTTGGATGGGTCAGGGATTCTGAGGGGGGCAGTCAGGGGACAGGAAGTGGGAGGGGCCAGATAGGGGCGGGGGCCAAGCTGTTTGGGGAGGCACAGCCTTCCCTACCCAGCCCTCCATATAGTTTTGCAACCCCGTTGTGGCCCACCCTTGATCTAGACCATTCCTGGACGGTATTTATCTACCCTGTTCTTACAAAACCTCAATGACAACCTCCTCTGGTAATTTGTTCCAACATTCAACTACCCTTATTGTTAGAAAGTTTTTCTTAATGTCCAGCCTAAATCTCCCTTGCTGCAATTTAAGTACTTCTTGTCCTGTCCTCAGTGAATCAGGAGAGCAATTGATCACCCTCCTCCTCTCTTCTCCACTTTAAACAAACCCACTTTTTTCAATCTTTCCTTCTAGGTCCTGTTTTCTAGAGCTTTAATCATTTTCGTTGCTCTCCTCTGGACTTTCTTCAATTTGTCCACCTCTTTCCCAAAGTGTGGTGCCCAGAACTGGACAAAGTACTACAGCAGAGACCTTATCCGTGCTGATAGAGTAGAAAAAGTACTTCTCGTGTCCTGTTTACATCATTCCTGTTAGTACATCCCAGAATGTTTGCTTGTTTTGCAACAGTATTACATTGTTGACTCATATTTCGTTTGTGACGCACTATAACCCCCCAGTTCCTTTTCTGCAGTACTCCTTCCTAGGCAGTCATTTCCCATTTTGTATTTGTGCAATTACTAGATGATCTCCTGAGGTCCCTTCCAATTCTGATATTCTATGATGTCATTGTGCTATTTAATTGATTATTCCTTCCGAAGTGTAGTACTTTGCATTTGGCCCTACTGAATTTCACCTTATTTATTTCAGACCATTTTTCCAGTTTGTCAAGATCATTTTGAATTATAATCCTATCCTCTAAAGCACTTGCAACTCCTGCCAGTTTAGTATTCTCCGTAAACTTTATAAGTATACTCTCTATACCATTATCTAAATCATTTATGAAGATATTGAATAGAGCCAGATGCAGAACCTTTCCTTGCAACAAAGACCGTTGCCAACTGTGTCCACATATCTATTCAGGGACACCATCATAGGGCCTAATCACATCAGCCACACTATCAGAGGCTCGTTCACCTGCACATCTACCAGTGTGATATATGCCATCATGTGCCAGCAATGCCCCTCTGCCATGTACATTGGTCAAACTGGACAGTCTCTACGTAAAAGAATAAATGAACACAAATCAGACGTCAAGAATGATAACATTCAAAAACCAGTCGGAGAACACTTGACTCTCTTTGGTCACTCGATTACTGACCTAAAAGTGGCAATTCTTCAACAAAAAAACTTCAAAAACAGACTCCAAGGAGAGACTGCTGAATTAGAATTAATTTGTAAACTGGATACAATTAACTTAGGCTTGAATAGAGACTGGGAGTGGTTGAGTCATTACACAAAGTAAAACTATTTCCCCATGTTTATTCCCCCACCCCCCACTCTTGTCAACTGCTGGAAATGGCCCACCTTGATTATCACTACAAAAGTTTCCCCTCCCCCACCCCGCTCTCCTGCTGGTAATAGCTCACCTTAAGTGATCACTCTCCTTACAGTGTGTATGGTAACACCCATTGTTTCATGTTCTCTGTGTATATAAATCTTCCCACTGTATTTTCCACTGAATGCATCCGATGAAGTGAGCTGTATCTCATGAAAGCTTATGCTCAAATAAATTTGTTAGTCTCTAAGGTGCCACAAGTACTCCTTTTCTTCAAGAGGATGCTTGTGATTTGTTACTCCACAACTGATCTTCTCCCTTTATGTCTGAATGAAAAGAGACACAAAGATCCTAGGATAAATTCTGCTTGCTTTTATAAACACAGCTTAAACCAGATGCTTTAAAAAAAGAAAAACAAGAGCTCTAAGGGGGACTGGTTGCTGGTGAGAGGGGCAGGGTAAATCTGAAGCTGTGCCTTCCAACTGATAGAGGAAGCCAAGTATCAAGTATCCGCACATCGGTTGCTGCTCTTCTTGAAGATGCAATGAATGGTATTTGCAATGGTGCTGCGATGTATGTGCAGTTGCAACAGGGGTTGTCTGAACTTCGAGCTGGAAATTCTCACTGGTATGTTTTGGTTTGGATGTTTGAACTTTGGCAGGTAGGAAGATTACCAGACCCAAGTCAGGGTTAGTGCCATGTCATTCTCTACTGTTCCATCACTTTGGGCCCAGTATTGGGCTGCCTTTGATCAGGCAGATAGTTTCATTGACTGGCAAATTCAAACCATTTCATCTTTGTATCCATGTGACTTTTCCTATTTGATACTGAAGCACCCTTCAAAGAAACTAATAGCATTCTACATGCATTTAAAGAGACATCACAAGACCTAAAATTCTGTTGTGAAATTCAGTCCTATACAGAAGACCTCTGCACTACTTAGGTCGCATTTAACACCTCAAGACGGGATTTAAATGGGTCTGAAGTGAAGCAGAAGTTTTGTGCTGGGCTTGTGAACAGGGAATTTCACCTCCTAGGTTTATGATTGAAAATGAGCCAAGAAAGGGGTAATTGGATCCATAAAATGTTGAGGCTAGAGTGAAGCATCCAAAGCCAAATGAGGGCTATAATTTCAGTTCAGATTTGATGGCACCAAACCAGTTGAAATCACATGAGATTTCAGCTGAGCCCAGACTACTGCAGAAAAATATGACCTTCCAACTTTGGATCCAACCTGGAACCTAAATAGATGGGGCAGGTTTGGATTTGGGGATTTATATCCTTCATTTATAATCTCTCTTACCGCTGCTGAAATTCCAAGGATTTCGGATGTGAGTTTACAGTTTTGGCCAGTCACTAGTAATGAACCAATGAAGTTGCCTTGTCAGGTAATGGCAGATACAGCACTTCCATGAGACCAAAGCCTCACAATGCCAGTGATGTCAGTACAGTGGGTTAGCACAGCTGTAACAGAAAGGAGAACGTGGTCCGCTATTTGTTAAGAATAAAAGCAACTATGCAGCACCCGTCTCATTTCTTCAAGGCAGGACTTGGTGATTTCATTCAATGTAAATCATTGTCCCTGAACCTAAATAAAGACTTGAAATTAGAATATAACTACATTTAAATGTCAAATGGGAAAGTATACCCCCTAAAGCCCGGTCAATATGAAAGGACATAGTGTATACACGGCAGTAGCAATCTGCCAGTTTTCTGTTAATGGAAATGTTTCCAAGAAACCAAATGTTAGAGAGACAGATCTCACCCCAGATGAGGAGCACCCAGCACAGGTTGGGGAGGCAAGAGTTCAAAAGTGGCCTAAAGTTCATCTTTGCACTACGCCAGTTCTGGACTGACTGCCTCATTCCAGTCCACCAGCATAAAATTAGAGCAACTGTGACCGTTGCTTTAAATTACACTGGATGCCAACTGAGCAAAGGTCCCTTAGTCACAGCTGGAGATTGGCAAGTCTTAATGACGCCCTAATCACACCCACTTTGCACCAGCAATGAGGTAGGAAGTCAGTACTACATAGGCTCTATACCACCAAAGGATTCCCATTTCACTGGGGTGATCCCCCTAGGATAGAAAACACCTACTCTATGGCCAGATTCCACCTGCAATAAAAAACAAATGGCTGCAATGCACCTGCAAATCTGGCTCAGAGTTTCTCTTCAACAATTTCAGCTATTTAATTGATAGGAATCTATATAGGCCTATTAAAGGATTTAGTAACAATTTTTAAATAGATTCATATATCTCACAAACCTAGGAAACAATAAAAAATGACTAAACTGAGCTGTAAGATTTCACCCAAGAGATAAGTGTTAGAAAACACTTTCTATTACATTTTGCTTGCAAAGAAAGTGCTTTTGAAATCTGACAGATTGGTACTGGATGCTGAGCTGCAGTGACGCCTCAAGTATGTATTTTTGGCCTTGGTTTCTCAAATCCATAACATAACTTTAAATGGAAATAAGGATCTCTCATATTTCTTTCACTAGCAAGTAATACATAATTATCTCTGACAACCCATGCCAGAATAATTATTACAAATTCAATGTGTTCAGTTTAATACACAACCAAAGACGCACAGTTTGAAAGCAGCTGGGTTGTTCTGTTTAAAATTATGGTGTGATGATTGAGGCTGTCACAAATGCAGCTTTTTCCATATTTGTGCAAAATACAAACAGTATTTTGTATTTAGGCTTTACAGTGTCAAACTTAATAGTACAATTAATGTCTCTTTCTTCATGGTATAACCAGATAGATACAATATAGAAGGCTAAAGCTGTTGTTCTTGAAGTTGTTAAAGCCCCATCCTGAAGTATTTCAACAAACCTGCATTTGACCTGTACATTCAGCAGCACGATTCTTAATTTTTTTTTTAAAAAAAAATAAACTTTATATACCTAAAATACATCCTTTTCCAGGTATATATAAATAGAAGTATCATTAGAACAACGTGTTCATACAACTGCAGCTGTGAGCATTAATCAGTGCTTGCAAAAGGCTGATGCTCTGGGGAACCCAGGCGCACTGCTTAGTAAATAGTCTCCATTTCCAAAGGCAAGATATTTTTAAATTTAAGAATGAAGTTAAGACTTTCCCTCTTATTACATAGCACACAGATTAATTATTATGACAGCTACAGCTTGTATGACAAATAAGTCTGACTGTTCTTTCTTGTGTTACTTGCTCAAAAGAACTGAACAAGGTAATTAAAAAGCTGTGTTACCTGGTAATTCTGCTAAGAACTTTAGTTGTTTGAAAATACGATGAAAGTGAGTGGTTCCTCCCCCCCACTCCCTCCTGAGCTTGTGATGGAGGCAGCCTTCAGACCACATGTGACTTGTTCTCCTTGTTCTGGTAAGCATGAGAAGGAACTGATCTGCATTGTAACTAATCAAGATGCTTTGCTTTGCCTCTCTTTTGCCAGCATACAAAAGCTTATTTCAGCAAAGCTTTCAGAGGTAATCCATCCAGAACAAAAGATCAGCAATAGGCAAACAATAAGAATAAACATTAAGCTTGTTGTTTTTAAATATTATCAAAACAAAGTATCCTGTTCTCTTTTCCCTAATTTATTTTAATTATTCATTTTTTTTATATATATAGAATATATACGTATTTTAGACTGAGGTATCTGATATATCAGTGGTGGCTCCTGGAGTACTACAATGCATACCAGGCCTGCCATTGTCTTCAATATGAAAGTTAAGTCTGTAGGGACGACAGTTCCCAGAATACAATGCAGCCAGTTCACTTGGATCAAGATCATTGTATGCTTTTACTTGTTCTCCCGTTGGACCATATCTCTGTGTTAAGGATCAGGGTGGCTGCAGGAAACTGTTCCACATTATGCAAAGATGGCCCTAGGTTGGAAAAAGATTGGAGTCTCCTGGAATGTGCTGATATACTACTGTAAAGAACATAGCAGAGACATTTGAAACAATGTCTGTGGGGGGATGTTCTCATTATTTGTTCTTATGTAGATAATGCTCTTAAATCAGGAATAAGTTTGTGGTAGCTTAACAAATGGTGATTTGAATCAGGGACGGCAAGATGGTGAAAAAATGCTGCCTTTTTTAAAAGTCCAAAATAGATATTTCCTTTGGCCAGTGACAGATTATTATGAGAGATTAGAGCTAAATGGATCAAATTTCCCAGGAAATTAAAAGCAAAATGTCACGCAAGATAAAAGTTTACCGAGATGACCTCAGAGCAGCATAATCTCACATGTCAGTAGCAATTCTAGAGTGATAGGCATTAATGCTTCTGGGACTGTGTCTTGTGATGGCCAGCTGGCTAGCCAATGATAGGGATATCAGATTTCCTGTCTTTATGAAGACAGAAGTTCTGAACTGAGTTATTTTTGCTCTCTTGGGTCCAGTGGGGAATATCAGGCACTTAGATGTGTCCCATGTTTTGAGCATTAAACCAAAATTTATCCGATTTTTACGATGCTTATGTTAGTAACCCTTTGGGCATAAGCAGAACAGCTCTAGTAACTTCTGGATTTTGCCCCATGGATTAGAGCTAGGAAGAATCAAGAGGAGCTTGGCCAACAGCCCCAACCCCTTTCACTACACTGTCAGAACCCCTCAGAGGGTTTCACTGGGGTTAAAGGAAGAGTAAATCATGACATGATGTGCAGGGAGGAAGAAGCATCATAAGGGATGTATCCCTGCTGGAAAGCCTGGCCCCATAAAGGTGAATGAAAGCACAAACATGTGAACTACAACTAGGGTGACCAGATTTCCTGATTTTATAGGGACAGCCCCGATTTTGGGGTCTTTTTCTTATATAGGTTCCTATTACCCCCCCGTCCCGATTTTTCACATTTGCTGTCTGGTCACCCTAATTACAACTTCCATGAGGCACCAAGAATCATTCTGAACTGAGATATTTCAGTTTTCATCCAAAGTATTTTGGATTTTGATATTTTGCCAAAAAGTTGACACTTCCCATGGAAAATTTTGATTGAAAAACAAATTAGGGTTTTTTCTGTAGGAAAAGCTTGACAATTTTCTTACCAGCTGTACTTACTGTATTTCCCTGGTTGTCGTGGGGGTTTACTGAGCAGATCTTTGCAGGTTTTTACATTTAGGGATCTGCTTCCACCAGATTCCTTTTTTCACCATTTTTCAGGCTCTTGTAGACTCTGGAGGATTATTATTGAATGACGGGAAGATGATGCTTTTCCTCTCAATTTTCTTTGAAAGAAAAAGATTTAATCATTCCAGCTTTCTGTCTCACTGCTCTTTTCTGGTTTCTTTTGATCAAGCTTAAACCCTAGGTATAATACTCAGTAACTCTAGACAGGCCAAACATATGTGCAAATTCCTTTGAACTTCAAAAGTGACTCCAACTTTACAGGTTTGAGAGATGCATAAATTACAGACAGACAGCTTTTCAGGAGATACATCTCCAGGAATTTTACCTTATTGAGTACCCTTCTGTGGAATTTCTGTTCCCTGGTCGAGTGAGAACAGCTATTATACAGAAGTTCCTTTGGACACCATTAAAAGTCATTAAAGTAATGAAGAAGAACCCTGTATAAGCTTGAAAGCTTGTCTCTCTCACCAACAGCAGTTTCTTCAATAAAAAATACTCCTCATCCACCTTATCTCTCTAATGACTTTGAGAGTTTGTTTAACTTAAGCTCTGGTAAAGATACTTCAGATTGAAAGGGAGTGGGCGTGGATGAAAATTTCCCACTCTAATTTCACACTCTTCTGTTAATTAGATAGAACATCACCCAGTGGCTGCTTAAGCAGTTCATGCTCCAAATGACAAATCTCATGTATTGGTTACAGTTACGTAAGATATTGGACACTAATGTCTCTGGTAGAAATTTCAAAGCCAACTATTCGAAGCCATTGAAATTAGTGGACATTTTATGGTTGAATTCCCTCATTGGCTTTGAAAATCTCTACCTTCCTCCTCTCCCTGCCCCTGTCCGTTAAGGTTGTTAGTATGGATTTTATTGATAAATCCATGCATCGCATCAAGACCTGTGATTAGATTTCCCACCTTTCATTAACTAGGACACCAGGCAGTTGGAATGTTTTCTTTTTCTTTGTTTATTACCTGATTATCAGATACAATATTATTGTTATAACATCACCAAAAGAAATACAAACTACCCTATCCTACATGGATGTTGTTTATTCACTATCATATTCCATAATCAAAAAATCCTCATTTCAGCAACCAGTTAAGGTTTCAAAGAGACAACAGTGTCCTTGACTATGACACCAATTGAAAAATCCAGCTGCTTAATGAAAAGTAGTAATTTCTGCTACAGAGGTCATACATCTTATTCTACCAAGATAAAAAATAAACACACATTCTTAACAAATAAGGAAAGAAATGCATATTTCATCACAACACAACAGCTGTAACTCTGATCCAAATATGTACTTTATTTTGGTTACCTTGATTTTTACTGTTTCGATACTATGGGTGAAATCCTGATGCTATTGAATTCAATGAGAGTTTTGTAACTGGCTTAAAGGAGGCCAGCATTTCACCCTGAAATAATATATAAATTATTCCTATTTTTGTATGTTATATTTATTCATTTTGAAATTACTGATGAAAGAATAGTACGTACTTTGGGTGACCAAGAAATTATGTTGTGTGTACAGCACTGGTATGTGTGCTTATTGTTGAAAACCTTTACCTTTTCTAAACTCTACCTTTTATGTCATGTATTAGATTTTCTTGCTGCTTATATGTTAATGAACGGAATGGCCCACTCCATCTCATTGTGACCTACTTGTATGTCTTCTAATCCATTTTGGGAATGCTTTCTCCTTCTTGTTGAATGTGCAGAAGCAGTATTTTTATAATCATTTGTAGAGCTCTTCGTTTGTTTTAAGCTCCATTTGACTCAGTCTTCCAGGAAATTATTAAACCTACATCCAGTTCCACAATATTATATTTTCTGGGCTGATCCCCTTTCAGCTTACTAATTCTGGTTGTACTGTTGTTTGTATTGGGTTCTAATACTTTGTTTACTGTGAACTGGATGACTTCTTGCATAAAGAAATTAAGGAGCTCGGTACAATTTGAGTCCTTGACAAGGGCATGATTATAGCAACAGTCAACAGATTCTGCTTGGGCAGAAAGCATCAGAGGACACAACAGATGAAATGAAAATAAGAACTGCTTCGATTGAGATGTAGCAATCTAATTACAATATTTATGTATAGTACTGACTGCCATTTCTCCTCCTAACTCTGTGGTGGTTTACAACAACAGGTGACAGGTTTTAACAATAGTGTAAATTGAAGAACCAAACTGAAGGACTGTTTTGCATTCTGCTTTTAGCATGAAATTTTTTAAAATTATACTGTCTTATAATAAAGGACCCAAAAGGATAGAAAAAATCGTACTTTTTCTCCCAAGACTTTCACATGTGAAGGTTCCATCATCTTTCCCCTCTTCACAATATGAGACCTTTTGGCAGACAATGTCACTAACTTGAGGTGGGCGGTTAAATCTACGTAGGGTACCATCAAACCTGGAAATGTGGTCTGTGCTTTTCTGATATCTAAGGCAGGTATGGACTTGAATGTGAACAGAATGGCATGAGATTAACCTGGGTACGACAGAAGTGGTATACCAAGAGCTGGAGGGTAATTTAGGGGAATACATAGAGACTGTGAGTGGACCTTCTCCTGTCTGCCCTAATTCTTCACATTCTCATAGTTTCTATGACACACTGTGCCTTGATTCTCAGCTGATTCTGTTACTCGTTTTGTCTGATAGCTGTGACCATTGCTTTCTGCTGTAAATCTTGGCAGTGACCCAGGTCTTTTTAGTTTCAAAGCTGGATTGTTCCAGTGAATTCTACTAGCTTCAACTGTTGCAGAATATAGTGGCTTATTTCTTGAGTGGGTGATCCATTTGGAGTATATATCACCAATATTTCATAGTCTGTGTTGCCTCCTTGTACTTGCAGGTGTAGCTCAATGTGTTTGTTATATGGGCGCTCTTCCTGTGACGTATTGCAGCAGCTAAGATTTGTGGTGCCACACTTGCCTACCTGTTCTTGTGATTAAATTTGCAATATGATATTTCCAATGAAAAGATCATGACGCTGGAAGCTGCTCCATCCGGTATGCCTCAAGATCTAGAGTTTGGCAAGATTCAGGGTACAGTGTAAGTCCTATCTATATAGTGATCTGGATTTATTTTAAATCATCTAACCAGCAGGAGGCTTGGGGCTCTAAGGCTACATAGTTAGGTTGATATATGGCAGCTTATCTCGACCTAATTTATATCAGTGTACATATGTTCCGCCGATGTAAGGCTATGTCTACACTGCCACGGTAAGTCAACCTATGCTAGGCAACTAGCTGGAGTTGATGTACCTTAGGTCGAGTTACTGCGGGGTCTACACCTCGGGGGGTCGATGGGAGAAAAATCTCCCATTGACTTACCTTATTTTTCTCATTGGGGGTAGAGAACAGGGGTCGACTGGAGAGCAATCTGCAGTCGATTTGGTGGGTCTTTACTAAACCTGCTAAATTGACCGCCAGTGGAACACTCTCTCAGAGCATTGATCCCAGCTGTAGTGTAGACCTGCCCTAAGTGTCCTACTATACCGACATAATAACTCCACCTCCATGTGAGGCATAAGGCTTATGTCAGTGTAGTTAGGACGATGGAGTGTTTGTTTAGACACTGCATTGCTTACATAGGCTGTTGACTGTCTTGTCAATTTCCTGGCTGCCTCCGGCTCCCCACCCCCAGCTGTGAGCAGGGAGCTGAAAGCTGAGGGGATGGGGACAGCTGTGCTTCCAGCAGGGAGCTGTGTGGAGCTGAGAGTCCAGATCTCAGCTCCCCACACTTTCCCTCTTCAGTCGGTGGAAGTGATCCTGGTGAGGACATGCACCACCGACAGAGGAGGGTAGTGTGGACATCAGCCACTTCAGAAATTACTTAAGTTGACTTAGGGCTGTAGTGTAGACATCTACACATCTAGTCTCATCTGATGAAGGATTTTTTCTTTTTTTAATGGATATTTCATCCAAAGTTAGACAACTATGGGCCTAAGAGATGTGCGCTGATAGGAATTTTTAAATGAGTAAATCATAAAATTAAGTCATGACTACAGTCTCAGGGCATGTCTACCTACAGCCCTAAGTCACCTGGGCTTCTCGGCTCCCTAAGTGGGAAGCCTCTGGGTAGCCAGAGTTGTGAAATGACAAGACAGCCAACAGCGGATGTAAGTAACGCAGTGTATACACAGACACTGCCTCACCCTAACTACACCAACATAAGCCCTATGCCTACATAGGCAGGACAAAGCTGCAGTGTGTACACTAACATAATGAGTTCAAGGTAAGCTGCCTTACATCGACCTAACTTAGTAGTGTAGACCAGGCCACAGTTATTCACTCATACAGATATGGGTGCTGGAACTAGGGGTGCTGCCGCACCTCTTGTTGGCTTGAAATCATTTCAATTATACACAGGGTTTACAGGTTGGTTCAGTGGCTCTCAGCACCCACACTATACAAATTGTTCCAGCACCCCTGCATATAGAAACAAGAATCACAATCTCTGTTTTTGTCAATATATTTTTATTTTAAAATGACAAATGAACCTTATAGCCTTTTTCTCTCTGCACTATCTGATCCAGTCAGATTCTCTTGAGAGAACGTGAATACATTTTTCCTCCAGCAATCAATGCAGAAACCTGAACTGTGAACTGATAATCATGGTTAAGTGATGATATTTATTCTAGTAGCCTTAGGGTATATGTCCATATAGAATTCCCCCATTTCCATAACCAGCAGAGGATACCCTTTCAGTAAGCCTGTGGGTGTATTGCTATGCCTTAAGTCATAAGGATTCCGCTTCCGTCAGTAACAGAAACCAATTTGTCCCCATAGCTGATTTGGCTACTTGATTCAGATGTTGAGGCATGATGTCTGGTTTAGGAGTTAGAGCAGGGAGCTATTTGAGTCCAGACTTCTTATTGTTTATCTTTGGTGTTACAGTAGTGCCCAGAGGCCATGACCAAAACTGGAGCCTGCTTCAAAGTCAACTGGAGTTAGGTACTAGTGGGATTTTCAAAAGGGCCTATCTGTTTCTTTAGGTGCATAAATAAAGGCACCTTTGTAAATCTGGCCCAAAGAGGTAAGGTGATTTGCCACATATAAGTCAATGGCAGAGCTGGGAACTGAACCAATATCTTGTAAGTCCCTGTCCAATGCTTTACCACAAATCATCTTTCCTCCTGAATCCTTTACCAGCTCGGATGTTTCCATGTGCTCAGTTTACTCCTTTCTAAGGTGGAAATACTACCATCTGCCTCACAGGAATTTTTGAAGCTTAATTTCTTAATATTTATTGATCACTTTGAGATCTTTGTACAAAAGACACTCCATGGCCCTGATTCTGCTCTCACACTGATTTTAAAACCAATATAATTCTATGCATCTCAAATGAAATACTCCTGATTTACCCTAGTGAGAGAGGAAAAGCATGCCCTACAGGTGTAAAGCATTGGACAAACAGCTCTGCGCTCCATTGATAGTGTTTGTGCATAAGGAAGACAAGATGGTACAGCCCTTCAAACAGAATAGATTAACAGTGCCTATGCTAATTCTCAACACCGGCACACTGCAAAGCAATGAACTAGCTTTCATGAAGGATATCCAAAGCTTTAAAAATTCTGATTGCACTTTTTTAATTAAAGGTAGTTCAAACGGTTCATTGCTACAGTGACTTTTTCCGAGTTAATTAGAATGCCCACCAGTAGTCCTTTAAATAGTTCAACTGCATGCAAAAAATATAATAGGGTAAAGGAATACACTCCAAATTACTGCGGTGCTCTCAGGAAAGGGCTTCTGTTGAAAGGAAATTAAGCACAATAAGGTGCTTATTGTAAGCAGTCCATAATCAATGTTGTCAAAATTGCAATGTGCGTTGCAAATTCAGTCATTGTACTCTCTTCAAATTGAAAACAACATACAAAATGGAAATAATGCTGTTGTCAGGGTCAGGAGCCAGTCCCTCATTTTTTTCATTAATTATTTTCCTAGATTATTTTCATCAGGATGTTGTAAAAATCTGACTGTCTTCTTGTTTTATTGATATTCACCAGATAGAAAAGTTTTATTCATGGAGTGGGTTACCTTCCAAATAAACAATTAACAGAAATCAGCATAGCTTTGTCAGCTCAACCCTCCAATTACGCTAGGAGTTGAAGCTTTCAGGACCAGAAGCTGCGATTGTTTAAAGTGCTATGTCCTCAAATTGTATGATAGCCATAATTCAAAATGGGATCAACTGAGTATACATGTTTGAAACCATAATATGCATCCTAGAGTCCTGTGTGCATGATGCAAATCAAATACTTAAAACTTAAAAGCTAAATTTAAAGATGGTTAAAAACAGTTTTAAAGATTTATGAGATCATTTTATTTCATTAAATTATTTAATTGGCAGGAGGATGTCAGAAACTGACTTCTCTGTTTTATTAATTTCCATTACATTTAAGAGTAGTGAAAAATAAAAAAAGTCTTCATGAAGACAGAGGAAAAGTGGTAAAGGAATTATGTGGAACTGAAAGGAAAACACGGTCTTGAATGGTTTTGGGGTTTTTGGTTTTTTGGAAAGACGTGCACCTGGCACTGTACAGAATCAGAAGGCAATATTTAATCCCATTACAACTATATGAATTTGGGGGCTTACTGTGTCCTCTGATGGTTGTCTGTATTCCATACCAATGCCCTTGATTCAGCAAGGTATTTAAATATGTCCCTAAGAACATGAGTAATCCCATTGACTCATGCTTAAAATTGATCACCTGCTTAAAAATCTTGCTGAATTGGGGCCAGAGTTCAGATATTCCTACCTAAAATGAACTTCTCTTATGAGGACCTCCCTATTATCTCTGTTGAGGCCACCAATCTCAGGCCAAGGATGACTAGAAGGATCCTCAGAATCTGGAAGAGGTGTTACGTAAATTGTCCAGTAGAGGTTGCCTTTGAGTTATGAGAAGCTCACACTCAGACCTCTTCCCTTTCCAGCCCAGGTACTGGAAAGCTGAGTCCTATATTCAGTTTCCTAGTTTTTGCCACATTCAAAAAAAAGTTCAAACTACAGCAAATTTAGGGCAAACTTATTACAATTCACTGATGTACTATTGATGTACCGTTATACTATTCTGTCCAGAAATCTGCCACACTGATTGAATATTGGGTTGCAACCACTAGCAACTGATCTGTCTAATATCTAAAGAGGGACTTCAGTATTATTGTCCCTTTGGGCCAGGTTTAGCCAATATTCAGGGTCTTGCAGGTTTATTTCCATTGGAAAGAGACATTGATGATACAAGTCGAGTATATTCTTTGGTCAAATTCTGTGTATTTACAACAAATGTACACAAAGTCCTGTTTCCCTGAATACAGAAGAAACAACTGGCAATTTCCTTGCTCAGAAATCCCCAAGCCTGCCTTTTGCATGCCCAAGGAGCAATATCTCTTTTCTCCCTCTGAGGGTGACACTCACAACCGGGTCTCTTGTTGCCTTTCTTTCCTCTCCCACACCCACAGCTTGTCAAACATTCCCTTAGCCCCTGTACTTGCATTCAGGAAACCCCGTAGTCCACACAGGTTCTGATCAGGCTTCTATTATTTCTAGCCATTATTACATAAAAGGGGCTTAACTGCTCTTTGCATTTAGCCTGAAAGAAGGTTTCTTAGTACAGCCACTGGTTTTATCCAGGACTGTGATATTCTAATTATAAAAGGACCTCTTGATTAACCCCTTTTAGCATAATAATATGAATATGACTTTTAACACAAAACACTTCAACTATTTTAAAATACTCTAATCAAAATATTTACTTGTTTTTGCTAACTTTAAATTTAGATTGGAAACACTGAAAAGAAAATAAAGTGGTTTTGTTAATATCACCTAAATATCTCATTCAATCGATTATGGCTCCATCATTTCCCACTATGCTGAGGGAATTCGTTTGAGTGATATTGAATTCTTAAGAGAGGGGGAAAACACCTTATTTTCCCACGGGGCTACCAACATTCCAAGATTCCATATTGTATTCTATGGGGCATGTTCTTAGTTGTTCTACAGACTTATTGCGCCAGATAGGGGGAAATTCCTGAGGTAAAGGGCCTCTATGCTTGACAGACAGCTGTCTCTGCACAAGGCCCTGATGGAAGGACTGTACTGGGGTGGGGAGACAGGCCAGAGAGGGGCAGATCAAGAGTAGGCCATGACTAGGGCATTCTTTGGCCTTTATGATTCTGTATCCCTGCAATGGTCTGTAGGGATGATTGAACTCTTCTGCAGCTCTCCGCTTCTAGGAAGTTTTCCATTAAAGCAGCAATCACTGGTTGGCATGAAGCCACATCAGACCAGTTCCTGTGAAGCCATGTATTCAGTGAGTTAGAGGCTGAGCTGGGATGACCAGAAGTCACCAGAACCAGTGATCCCAGAAAAAGTCCACACAGAGTTGCTTACAGTATTCTGTTCCCTCCCATACCCAGCGCCCTGCCTGTGAGTATTTTCACGATGATCCAGATGAAGTTATATTCCATGTGTTAAGGGAAGCAGATATGGAATTTCAGCATTAACTCAGTATTGGCAGTGGCAGAGATTAGCTAATGTTCAGTGAACATTCCAAGTGCATTGTGTTATGATTAAAACAGATCAATTAATGCCATTAAAAAAAGAAATGCATGCAGAAGTATTGTTGAAGATAATATTCATCTAGACAGCAAATGCCTTACAAAGTAAGCACAGTGTCCTGAAAGCTGAATATAAAGCTTATAGGTAGAGAGGCAGGGAGATGCATTAGATGAGTTACTGAGGTTCCTTCCCCCCTACACTTATGATTCTACATAGTTCTAAGCAGCCATGGTATGCATCACAGTGATAACTGTGGAACCCCTAGATGGTTACATATCTGTTACTGTGTTGCCTCATCTCACTTCTGTTGATCCCCAAGTATATTACAAAAGTGGGTATTATCTCTGTTTTACTGGCTGGAAATGTAAGGCATGGGGATCTTAAGAGAATTCCGCAAGGTCACACCACTCTCAGTAGAATAACTGGAATGTATTTTCCTACAAAACAGTCTTTCTTAATGTTGCCACCAAGCAGTGCACAGGTGAGAGACAAATTGAGTATAAAACCATTTAACATGCAAAATATAAATAATCAGGGTGTCTAATTGCCTGTAACTCTGCAGCTAGTGCCATGTATTTAAGGGCCAACTGAAGAAGCTAGCTAAAGTGATGGTAATTCTGAGCTGTCTCACTGTTTCTCCTCCTACTTCCCACCTTATATGTCCCAGTTAAGTTCATGGGGTGGTTTAGTTCCGGTCACATCTTGCTATAATATTTTTTCCAGATACTTAGGGAGCAAGTATTAATGCACATGTACTTTTAGCACTTATTCTGACTCCTCAGGCAGAAGAGATTGGTGCGAACAGGGCAAGAGGAGCGCCGATGGCCAGGTTTCCCTCACTAGTCTGTACTGCATGTGTTTTGCAGTGTGGATAAGAGGGATCATTTTACACTGAATGGAAGAGCTAATATGAAAGATGAAGTTATACCTGCTATTAATAGGTTTAATTTGCATGGATAATTTTTCTCCTTAATTTTTCTCCTTAATTTGGAGACATATGCTACCCACAATCCTAGAGATCAGTGGAAGTTGGATGGCAGATTATGGATACAATAAGAAGAACTTGCACAAATTCCTACCTACTTTCCTAAAATCTCTGTCTTTTTCTCACTCTAGCTAGTCCTTTTTGTTCTCTCCATCCCCACCTTGTGTTGGATCTGTAGATGTCTTCCCTATCCATCTCAGTGTATTCTGACTGGCAGCATTTATTTAGCTAGGCTTTAATTTTAAGTAAAAGATATTGCTGAACAATTCTCCCTCTGTGAAATTTCCAGCTATCTAGAAATACATACACCACATATTGCAGGGAGGAGCGGGGGGAATTGGGCATGAAGTGTTTAAAGCAGGAGTGCCAAACAGATGACTCACAGACCAGATGTGGCTTACTAGTAATATTTATGTGGGCCCCATAGTGTATTCAGATTGTGCACAATCTGAGCTTTGATATTTTTGTTAAAGAGGAAGTTTCTGATTTTCATGGTCAAGGAGAAAGCGTTCCAAATGGGAGTCAAGTGTAGCGGATGCAATGTGGCTGTCTGAGTATGCAGCCTTCTGGAAACAATGACTTTGAAAGGTGTGACCCCCCCCCTATTCTGTATTAACTTCAATGGAGTGTCAACATCAGTGTCAACACTTACTATGGCATCACTGATCATTTTTGTGGAAGAAAGACTGTGGAAGCAGGGGGAGTTGGGAATAGCTGCAGGGAAGGAAATGAAAATGGAAAAATAGAGGAGACACAAATATAGGGAAGAGGGAGAGAAACAGAAGGGACGATGGGGAAGGAAGAGGAACAAAGGGCAAAAATAGCAGTGATCCTAAGGGTGGGAATATTTTCTGTCAAAGTGATATTGAATACAAACAACAATAAGATACTCAGTAAGTAGTAATAACTAAAAGGTTACCGCATAAAAGCCATATTTTATCTCTGATCTTTGTGCAACCTCCCCTTCCCGCCCGATACTGATGGTGAGACCCTATGTGGATTGAGGGTATATTTAGTCCTCTATTTATACACATCCTGTTGATTTATAATGGAATTTGGCCATCTCCACCCAATGTGTTTAGAGCAAAATTGAATCACAAGAAATTCCGTAGAACCCAGGGAGTCATCACCAGGTTTATTTAAACCTAATTAATTAAAAATGGCTATACATATAATGATGTGATAATCCAAAAGCTTTATTTTCAGATAGGCATCTGAGTGTTTTTCTAGCACAATAGACTTCTCTTTCTGTCAAGGTTCCTTCCCCACTCTGAACTCTAGGGTACAGATGTGGGGACCTGCATGAAAACCTCCTAAGCTTACTTTTACCAGCTTAGGTTAAAACTTCCCCAAGGTACAAACTATTTTACCCTTTGCCCTCGGACTTCCACTGCCACCACCAAACGTTTATCTGGGTTTATTTATTAGGAAAGTGTTGTCTGGAAACGTCTTTCCCCCCAAAATCCTCCCAACACTTGCACCTCACTTCCTAGGGAAGGTTTGGTAAAAATCCTCACCAATTTGCATAGGTGACCACAGACCCAAGCCCTTGGATCTTAAGAACAATGAAAAAGCATTCAGTTTCTGAAAAGAAGGATTTTAATAAAAGTAAAAAGTAAAAAAGAATCACCTGTGTAAAAGCAGGATGGTAAATACCTTACAGGGTAATTAGATTCAGAACATAGAGAATCCCTCTAGGCAAAACCTTAAGTTACAAAAAGAGACACAGACAGGAATATCCATTCTATTCAGCACAGCTTAATTTCTCAGCCATTTAAAGAAATCATAATCTAACGCATATCTAGCTAGATAACTAAGTTCTAAAACTCCATTCCTGTTCTGTCCCCGGCAAAAGCATCACACAGACAGACACAGACCCTTTGTTTTTCTCCCTCTCCCCCAGCTTTTGAAAGTATCTTGTCTCCTCATTGGTCATTTTGGTCAGGTGCCAGCGAGGTTGTCCTAGCTTGTTAACCCTTTACAGGTGAGAGGATTTTTCCTCTGGCCAGGAGGGATTTTAAAGGGGTTTACCCTTCCCTTTATATTTATGACACTTTGAGACACCTGTTTGGTGTAAGTAAAATGAATATAATAGAGATCAAAGAACCACTTAGATTCAGAGGTTGAAATAGCAATTTAATAAAGGAAAAAACCCTCATAAAAGGGGAGATGTTCTCATGTGGTATTCTGCAATGCTCCAGAATTACTGAGAGAGGACACCTAGTGGTGATTAGTGGTTCAGTATATGCACATTCCTATAAAAAAGAGTTTATGTTTATGAAAATAAGTAATAAAGTTAGTAATTGCCCTAAGGGGCTAACTGTTACAGCAGGCAGCTCTTTACCAAAATATTCTGCTTAGAATTTACTAAAATCCAATTGACTTTAACATGACCACTGCTTAATGATTTAAGTAGAAGGTCTAGAAATTAAGGCAAAACTTGTTATCATTTTCCCCTTAGACTTGTTTTGCTAAAGGAACTAGCCTGTCAATAGATGGTTCTTTAAAATAATACCCTTGTATGAAAATACTTTTAATTACCTGTTTGCAAGAACAGGAATTATTTCTTTTAGAGAGAGCGATCATGGGAAAGATTTTGATGATTTTTGTTTTGTATTGGTAATGTTGTAATCAGTCATTAAATAAATTAAAATGCAAAACAAAAACAAACCCTCCGTTGTTTATCTTTCCTAGACTCATTTTGTTCAGTTCAGCCCAGAGAAATCCTTACCATTAGGATAGTCACAATTTAAATAGCAAAACTTCTTCCAAGAGATCGACTGATTGGGGCTGCTTAACGCTCCTATTTATTTTAGATTGGGGAGAGGTCAGTTCTCCAAAAAGATGTCAGATCTCACCATCAGGAACTCTGGGGATTTTAAGATTAAGGAGAGGGTTGTTCCTCTAGACCCAGATAGGATCGAGTAACTCTAAGCCTCCCACAGAACTTTGTGAAGGACCTGAGGCTTGTGTAGCCTGAGATTTGAGCTTCATGTATGTTTTTTGGTGGACAGATGTAAGAATACCTGTTTTATTTGGCTTCATATTCAGATTCAGCTTGTATTTCAAATGGCCTTCAGATCAAACACAATAATTCATGCAGAGAATTTATCCCATGTTCAGTTGTATTTATACTCCTTGCCCAAATACACGACACAGCTGTAGTCTTGACATAATTTATGATGCAGATATAAGCAAGAAAATCCAGGCAGCAAAGTCAAGTTGTCTTGTGTTCCAAAAGAAATACAGGAGAGAGAATCTGTAAAAAATCCCTTAGACTTCTATAAATGTTCCTTTTCTGTCGTTTCACAAATAACTAACAGCAGAAAATACAAATTTAAGACTGTGTATTATAATAGGGTTCTTTTAAGAATTGGCTCATGGTAGGAATGTTTGCTGTGAGGCTGTAAATCATACTCTTACTCATCAGCTTATGAAAAATGATGGTATTAAAAAGCCCAACTGGTTTTTATAGATATGTAAGGCCAGAAAATCAATTTGTGAATCATGATAAGTAATGGTAAGTACTAGCAGCCTGGCACTTTGTTGGAACTTCAGTCTCTTTTTACCTATGTTAATAGCAGTGAGAGTAATCTCACATTCACTCTTATATTTCAGAAATTGATTTCCTGAACTTACATATCTATAAAAGCCAGAAAGTGCACTTAACTTCTGCCCAGCTAGTTCAACTGTGGGAAAATAATCCAAACAACTGATTAGTCCTGCACTCTCAGTGCAGTGGGTGCAGTTCATAAATGACAGTAAACTGAATCAATTCTAATCAATTTTTAAAATATAAAATTATTATTACTAAATAGTGTGCATGACCAATTCTTGTATGGAGCTGACATCAAATATTATTTAACATAAAATGCAAACAATCTTTTCTCAGAGCTAGGATAAGTGTGAAAGTTTTCTGTTTCATTATTCACTCCTGCAAGAAGAGTATCAACACTGGACCACCCCATTGTTTCATTGCTAGCCAGCAGCCCATTAGCCCTGGGGAAGTTAGAGTGGAGATGAAACATGTTAGCTTTTTATCTTACTGTTCATACATTTTGCATATAATAGGATTCTGCAAACCTCCTTAGATGTCTCTTGTAAAAGCTCTGTCAGGGCTTTAGCGTGTCCCTTTACAGTTTCAACTGTTAAACTATTTCATGTGATATTTTCATATTGTTATGACTTGCTATTCCTGAGCTTTCTTGCTATTTTTAACCCAATCTTGTGAGGTGATTAGTGCCTTTATGTCCTAAAAACATCAACTCCTTAATGGAAATATAGGGCACCCAACTCCTGACAGGATCAAGCTCATTGGTGAGATCCTAACCCCACTCAGGGACCTTTTATACTGGATAAAAGAGCTGGAGTGGTGTACAGGCCCTAAATGCCCCAGTTCCTTCTGGGGGAGGGTCTCCCAGCGTAGACACACTGGAAGAAAGCCAGGCCTTTCAAGGACTTCATTACAAGCCCTGACATCGGGGTGCATTGTGAGTAGGCAAGGAACGTCAGGCACAGGGCCACAGCATACAGCACTGCAGAGATTCTGAGTAGTGATGTGGCCGACAGGACAGCCCAAGGAGTCTGCCATCGCTTAGGCAAGCCCCCAAGATTTGTAATATCCTTGATGCCATGTAAAGCCAAGATTTTTATAGCACGCTATAATTTTGTTATGGATCAGTCAGTCCCTTTTCTGTGGGGTGAGGGCCTTACGTGATTCATAGAATCATAGAATATCAGGGTTGGAAGGGACCCCAGAAGGTCATCTAGTCCAACCCCCTGCTTGAAGCAGGACCAATTCCCAGTTAAATCATCCCAGCCAGGGCTTTGTCAAGCCTGACCTTAAAAACCTCTAAGGAAGGAGATTCTACCACCTCCCTAGGTAACACATTCCAGTGTTTCACCACCCTCTTAGTGAAAAAGTTTTTCCTAATATCCAATCTAAACCTCCCCCACTGCAACTTGAGACCATTACTCCTCGTTCTGTCATCTGCTACCATTGAGAACAGTCTAGAGCCATCCTCTTTGGAACCCCCTTTCAGGTAGTTGAAAGCAGCTATCAAATCCCCCCTCATTCTTCTCTTCTGCAGGCTAAACAATCCCAGCTCCCTCAGCCTCTCCTCATAAGTCATGTGTTCCAGACCCCTAATCATTTTTGTTGCCCTTTGATTGCTTGTATACGCTTTTCCCCCCAGTGTTGGAAAAACACACCATAGCATAACATTATGGTTTAGGCCTTACAAATGTGGTACACAATGCCTTGCACCTTTAGAATGATACTAACCAGTGCATGGGTGCTGAAACATTTTTTATAGTAAAAAGAAAAGGAGTACTTGTGACACCTTAGAGACTAACCAATTTATTTGAGCATGTATACATCTGATGAAGTGAGCTGTAGCTCACGAAAGCTCATGCTCAAATAAATTGGTTAGTCTCTAAGGTGCCACAAGTACTCCTTTTCTTTTTGCGAATACAGACTAACACGGCTGTTCCTCTGAAACCTGTCATTTTTTATAGTGTGATGCTGAGAGCCACTGAACCAAACTATAAACCCTGTATATGATGGAAACCACTTCAAGACAGGGGGTGAGGCCGCATGCCTCATTCCAGCACCTATGCGCCAGTTTCCATCCAAGGATTCTATGCTTTACAAACGATGAAGTAAACCTCACAATACCTTTGTAAAGTAGGTATGTATGTACTATCCCCTTTTTACCTACCGGGTCACTGAGGTACAGAGATGTCAAGGGAATTGTCCAAGGACATATAGAAAGTCAGAGTCAGAGCCAGAAATGGAACCAGTTTTTCTAGATCCCTAGTGTTTTTTGGTATTGCTGAATATGGTGTTAACTTTCATTCTTTTAGCATGTAAGCAAAATGTGGCTGAATTATGATTATACTATGATTACTAACCATTTCCTGATTTCAGCCACAATTTAGTAATGAGTTAAACAAATCCCACTGAAGTTAGTGGGAGCTTCCATGAGCATGCATATAGAGCCCATTACAGGATAGGGGCTTTAGAGCAGCAGTTCTCAAACGTTAGCAACCCGAGGACCTCCATTTTGAGTTACAATTTTTCACAGACCCTCAAGCCTCCCGCTCGGCCCCAACCCGCCCCACCTCTTCCCGTCCCTGCTTCACCGCTACCCCTCCTCTTCCCCGCCTCTTTCTGCCCCCTCCCCTGAGCACATCCCATCCCCGCTCCTCCCTCTCCCTCCCCAGCACCTCCTGCACACCACTGAACAGCTGTTCCATGGCATGCAGGAGGCACTGGGAGGGAGGGGGAAGAGTTGATCAACAGGGCTGGTGGCCGTGGACATGATTCCACCCCCTCCCCCAAGCACGCCCCATCCCCTCTACTCTCCCTCCCACCCAGTGCCTCCTGTACGCCGCTGAACAGGAGGGAGGGGGATGAGTTGATCAGTGGGGCCTGCAGACCTCTTGGAGTACACTCACAGACCCCCAGTGGTCCATAGACCCCAGTTTGAGAAACGCTGCTATAGAGCATTTAAAATGTCAATAGTAATGTTACATTGACTTAGGTTTTGCACACTGTTCCCTCTAAGTTGTGCGCATGTGCGCGCACACACAAATCCTAAACCCCATGCACATGGCGAAACATCGTGAGCACAAAAATTTGCACAGAAGCACAACAATTTGCACAGAAGAAATTTTTTGCGCACATGGCCTGTCAAAAATTAGAGGGAACATTGGTTTTGCATTACATTACAATCTCCTAGAGCGAACAAACCAACCGCTTTGGTAGTAGAGGAGTAGAACAGAACTACCAAGTGCAGCTACTCCATTAATCTTCATGGGCTCATGACTCTATAGCCCTGCCCCTCTTATGTACTGCAGAGGGTCTTCCACTGGATCAAAGGAAGGAATATGCTTCAAATCTCTTGCTTGCCCCTTTTACACCTCTCACCTCCTTTCGACCTAATGTGGGTCTCATTTGCAAGCAGAAGTGGAGAGAATAATTAGGTCCCTAAGAACTTGGATTGTCGTTCTAGCTATTTCTAAAATGCCACTCGCTCCATAGTCTCTAACAGAGCATTTAATAGAATGTATAGTCACAGAATAAATTAAATGTGCTGAAATCTTTAGGTCATAGTATAATTCAATAGAATTCCTTCTCCTATGTCTATGTATTTGAATATGCAATCACTGAAATATACAGCTGTATTTATTTCCTTGTGCCTGCATCGTTGTAGGAAAATTAAATAGCTCAGTATGCTGATTTCAAATGGTTGTGACCTTATTTGAAAACCATATTTCTTCATACATGATAAAGGCACTGGTGTTTAATTAATAAATAAATAAATATAAAGAGAACAGAAGCTGTTTGGGATTTAGCTACAGAAAAGGCGCAATAAGTAAAAAATGAAATGTGCATCTTTACATCCTCTTCTCCTCCCTGTTCAAGTATGTGAATAACCAAGACCAATTTGAACTCAAAGGACAGAGGCTGAAATCTTGGCCCCATTAAAGTCAATGGCAGTTGCCACACACTTTAAAGGGGTCAGGATTTCATAGCATATGTTCAGGAAGTTATAAGCCTGTAGTGGAGGGTATGTCCTCAGTCATAACTACATAGAGTTACACGAGCACAAATTTGTACTTTACATTCTGATATGCAGAGTTATTGTCTACCCTCCACCTGGACATTCAGTGACAGTACTTGAAATGATAGGATCTCACTCAAGATGGGGAATGTATGCTGCCTGCAGCAGGCAGAAGTGGTTGTCTTAGCCTTTCTAAAGAAAGTATGGTTATGCACTACAGCCTGAGCCTGAGAGTAAAAACATCCTGCTGAAGACAAGAAGTTTTCTGCAGAAAACCTATAGCACTTTTATTAGAAACCATTATTTTAACGGTTAAGTCATCCCTGTACGGGAGTTGAAATTTAGCATGAATGTCTCAGACTGTGGAGATTTTTGAAATTGTTCAGAATATATTGGAACCTTTAAAGTATCAAGAGTACACTTTCAAAAAAGACCTAGAGGATATGCTCAGTAATATAAAGGCTTTTGCTACTTATTAACAATAATTTACAAGTAAGTAATAAATGCCTTTGCAGATGATACAAAATTACTCAAGATAGTTAAGTCCAAAGCTGACTGTGAAGAGTTACAAAGGGATCTCACAAAACTGGGTGACTGGGCAACAAAATGGAAGATAAAATTCAGTGTTGATAAAAGCAAAGTAATGCACATTGGAAAATATAATTCTAACTATAGATACAAAAAGATGGGGTGTAAATTAACTGTTACCACTCAAGAAAGAGATTTTGGAGTCATCATGGATAGTCCTTCGAAAACATCTGCTCAATGTGCAGCAGCAGTCAAAGAAGCTGATAGAATGTTAGGAATCATTACAAACGGTTTAGAAAATAAGATGAAAAAAATATCATAATGCCACTATGTAAATGCACAAATGCCCACACCATGAATACTGTGTGCAGTTCTGGTTGCCCCATCTCAAAAAAGATAATTGGAAAAAGCACAGAGATGGGTAACAAAATAATTAGGGGTATGGAACAGCTTCCATATAAAGAGATTAAAAAACCTGGAACTGTACAGTTTAGAAAAGAGAGTAAGGGGGGATATGATAGAGATCTATAAAATTATGAATGGTGTGGAGCAAGTGAATAAGGAAGTGTTATTTACCCCTTCACATAACACAAGAACCAGGAGTCACCCAATGAAATTAATGGGCAGCAGGTTTAAAATAAACACAAGGAAGTACTTCTTCACACAGTCGACCTGTGGTGCTTGTTGCCAGGGGATGCTGTGAAGGCCAAAAGTATAAATGGGATCAAAAAAGTTATATAAATTCAGGGAGAATAGGGCCATCAATGGCTATTAGTCAAGATGGTCAAGGGTGTAACCCCATGCTCTGGGTGTTCCTAAACCTCTGACTGCCAGATGCTATGACTGGACAACAGGATGGATCATTCAATTAATTGCCCTGTTGTGTTCATTCCCTCTGAAGTATCTGGTAGCAGCCCCTGTGGGAAGACAGGATAGTGGGCTAGATGGACCATTGTGCTGGCCCAATATGGCCGTTCTTATGCCTTCAGAATTACTGAGTACATTCCCTGGCCACCTACACTTTTTTTTAAAAAATACAAGCTCTATGTACATTGGCTTCAAAAATTACACGTAACTACTTTTTACTGGGACACTGACCTAACTGAAAATAGTTTCTTTATCTCAGTAAGACTTTTGGGCTTTGAAACTTCCAAAGTATAAATGTTAAAGAAACAAATATCTATTGGAAGTTAACTGGAGTCATAGCCTGCCAGTTTTTCAAATGCAAATGATTTGAGTATTCTATTTTTCAAGTGATTAGTCTATACATTGATTTTTACTATTAAATGGATGCTTAGGTGCTACAGTGATGAGGCCTGATGAGTACTGTGCCTAGACTGATAGATTGCACTTTGAAATATGAGGCTACTTTATGTAGGGTTATTTATTGGCAAACAATCTTCTGACTTTGAGGGGATGTTAACTATTTTATTTAAATATTCTAAGATTCAGCTGTGGAAATGGGATGGAAAAAACTATAAATCAAATAGTGGGAAGTGAAAAGAAAATTCCCTTTACTCTAGTGTAACCATTTAAAAATATTTTATGTACATAGATTTTGTATTTCAATTTTTAATAATGTTATTGACTGAAAGGCATGGAGGAAGTTCACAGAAAAAAATTAAATGTGAATTGCAATTTGTTTTGAAAAAGTTCTCAGATCACTTTGGATCATCTCCAGAAATACAAGGAAACTGCATCTAACTACTCCAAGAACACAGCCAAACGGGAAAGTCTAATCCAAGCCGGCTATAAGATACTTTTCAAGTGGATATAAAGTAAAATACTATTGGATATTACAGGTGACTGTTCAGTCAGGGAGAACAGTTTCTGCAGTTAGATTGTCTTCAGATCTATCTACAACCTTCATCACTCAACCTCTCCTCACTTAAACATGTTGCAAAAATAGCTTTCAAGGCATCACAGTTGAAAAACCCAAACTTCTTATTGTATTCAAAGACTTGGAGCTTAGCAGAAAAAAACACAGATTTAGTTATACCAATAAATGTGAATGAACTCTAATGTAGGCATCAGAAATTTTTTCCTGTGGATTTTGTTCTACAAGCATTGGGAATATTTTAAGGGTTTGAGGTTTTTTGTTAAAGGGGGGTATTCACTTAGTTATAACAAGTTAGCTTTACTTCTCCATACATAATACTCTTTACTTATAATTGAAGTGAAAACCCCTATCAGAGTGTATCACAGAGCAGTAGCAATCAGCGAAGTGGGGTTGGGATGTATCATAGAAGAGCCAGGCATGGCGTATATAAAACTTCCCTTTAGTTGAAAAGAGAGAAATAATAGTTTACAAATGGAACTACCAATTTATGGAATTACATTCTAACCTGCATTATGAAGAAGCAGGAGAACTTATAGCCTCAGTCTCATTACTGGAGCCAAACTTAGGTCCCAAAGAGCTCCCTGTGACTGGACCTGTTGGAGCCCGAGGTCCAGATCCTACAAACACTTATCACATGATTAACTTTAAGCCTGTGAGTGTTTGCAGGGTAAGGGCCTTAGTCTCAGGCTACCTCCAGCAGTGCCTAAATAATCCCTACTTGGAAGGTCCCCAACAGTTCAATTCAACCTTCTTTATAGAAACATTACCTATAATCCTCTACCTTAAAATATGTTTCATTCCCTATCCTCAGTTTAGTAACGTGATGCAACTAATTAGACAACTCAGCACCATGTTCTTTTTTTAAAAATAAATAAAATCCCTCTTTTTAAATTTATATCATCACAAACATGCCAGAACTTCATTAGCCGACACACCATAAGTCTCAGGGTAAGAGTCCCAGCTATAAAGAGCCCTAGTCCCTGGCCATGATTCCACTACAGGAAGGAAGAATATCAAGGGTAAGCAGGAGTGTTTCAGCTCTCACTAGCCATCCTGTTAGATGACAACACACAATCGTCTTAGAACAGCAACAAACAAGGCATTTTTAAAGGTTTGATAATTCCTGCTGGGATGCCCAGTGGGAGAAAAAGTAAAAAACATCACAAATAAAATAGAGAGGATTGAAGGATTCACTCTGAGAGATCATGGCCACAGTTGACAGAGAAAATTTAAGGAAAAAGTAAAATGCAGACTGTCATAGTGATGGCTCTAGGAACAAAACCAGCCAGAAAGGACTGTTTAAATTTTCATGTATGTGGTCCAGCCCCTCTGGGATACAACTCTGCTCTACTCCAGTATGACTAGCTCTTTGTCATGCTGACCAGTCAGCTTGTGCATCCCAGAAGCCTTTGCAGTCATGCCCTCAATCAACACCCACAGCAAAGGCTGCAGAGACATAAAATCCTGTTGGCTATCATGTAAGGTCACATTTTGGGACATGTGAAACCCGCGGCAATAGGACTCTGTATTATGTTGGCTTGTCATGACACAGGTGCAAAAGTAGTTATTGAAAGGATTGTTTATTTTTTAGCCTGTTTCCATGGATAAATACAAGTCATTAAGCAAAGCAAGTTTATCATCATCGTTCTGAGACATGGTGTTACCCTTCTAGGAGAATTAGGAGAGCTCTCATGACATAGAATATAGAGGCTGCTTCAGTTTTCAATTCACGTCAGAATTACAGTATATCTACAGAATGAGAGAATTTTCTTTTGTATTTTTCAATAATATGTTTCAAAATAGTCTCCTGTGACATGTTCTTTTCTGAGCTCTGGCATCCTAGATGGTTCTGTTTTTGGAGTGCTCTCTTAAACAAAAAATAGGCATCTGTGCAATTAAAATGAGGACTTAAACGGGGATTAATTTAAATGAGGATTATGAATAGGCATTCTAAATCTAACTACATAAATAAGGATTACAAATGTAACCCACTGCATTCATTATTGTGATTGGCAGAAATAATTTAGCAGCCAGTACAGAAATGCCACTTGAATTGTTATATTATGTGCCTTGTAAGATGTCTGCTAAAGAATTCAGCTCTATCTAAGATGTCACCTTGATAAATTCAATCTCCCCATCCCAGAAAAACTACAGTCCTATTCCTCAGTCCTGCAATTACATCTGCTATGCAGGTGGGACCACCATAATAGGACTCTGTGAAAGTCCTCCCACGTAGATAAAGTTGGAGGATCAGGACTCTAAATTTGTTTTAGAAAAGAACTTTTCATGACTAGCTTCCTGTTCCATTTTCACGCTGATATGCTGATAGAAATGGACATTAGCACTGCGTATGATTAATTTTCACGGCTAAGGCATTTAAAGGGTTCCAGTTAAACTAAAGATCTTATAACACTGGATTTCTTCTGTCCTGTAACACAATCTCATGACTGCTTGTGCATGGGCCTTCCCTCTGCAACACTAGAGATCTAGGCTAGCTTCCTGGTACCTCTCCACCTCATCTAAATTCCCTCCTTTTCCAAATACAGTGCTGTAATCCCATTTCGGCTACCTTTCCTGTACCTCTTAATTTCTCCCTCTGTCCTTGTCTTTGTAAGGGAAAGTGGGTGTTTTAATACCTACCCTACTGTGTCTGTGTAGCACTCACTGTTCTGCAACATATGCTACATGGTCATATTATTTAACCCAGTAAAACACATTTTAGGGTCAGACTGCAAAGGCTAGATTTAGGTGCTTAGTTGCCAATTTAGGTGCCTAAATCCAAACTTTAGATCCCTGACCTGCCTAACACTGTAGATGCCTAAATGACCTAAGTGCCTATGATTTTTGCTGCTTAAGTCCTCATGGTGCCTAAACTTCTGCCAGTGGGCATGTCCACAGCCATCTAACTTTTGCTGCTTCCAAGCACCTCGGCACCTAAACCCCAGCAGGATCTTCAAACTAGGAATTCACCCACCTAGCTGACCTCATCTGGAAGGCAAGCCACCTACCAGATTGGGCACCACACAAAACAGGCATAGCAATGCCCATCCCCCCTATAGCCCAGTGGCTAGAGCACTCACCTGGAGTGTGGAAGACCTGGGTTCAAATTCCCACCCTGCTGGATTTCTATGAAATATTTATTAGAGCAAGGACTGGCACCTGGGTGTCCCAGGTGAATGCTCTAACCACTAGGCTATAGAGTCATTCTCACTCTCTCTCAGGTCCAATGAACATTTAATTATTTCATACAAAGTGGAACAGCTTCTGCAGCAGAGACTGAGGCCTTGTCTTCACTGTGGGCGGGATCGATCTAAGTTATGCAACTTCAGCTAGGTGAATAACATAGCTGAAGTCGACGTACTTAGATCTACTTACCGCGCTGTCTTCACTGTGGTAGGTCGACTGCTGACGCTCCCCCATCAACCCCGCCTATGCTTCTCGCTCCCATGGAGTACCGGAGTCAACGGGAAAGCGCTCGGGGGTCGATTTATCGCGTCTTCACTAGACACGATAAATCGACCCCTGCTGGATCGATCGTTCCGGAGGTAAATGTAGACATGCCCTGAGAGAGTCCCACTTCCAAATACTCTATAACAGCCCAGTGATTAGCACAACACCTGGGAGGTGTGAGAAACACGTTCAAGTCCTTGCTCCAAATGAAGCAGAGCAGGGATTGAACCAGAGCCTCCTATATTCCAGGTGATTGCACTAATCTCTGTGCTATTGAGAATAAGGGGACACTACCTCCTCCTCAGTTTTTGGCAAAAAAGGGATGGCCTGTTTTAGCCCTACCCTTCTCTGCATTTCCAACTGGCTAGTTTAGGTGGCTCCCTGCTCAGTTTGCTGGCTTTTGCGAATCCATGTCTTAGGCATCTAACTCTCCCCATGCATTGTACAGGTGTTCATAGAATTGTATTACTGGAAGGGATCTCCAGAGGTCATCCAGTCCAGTCCCCTGCACTCATGGCAAGACTAAGTATTATCTAGATCATCCCTGACAGGTGTTTGTCAAACCTGCTCTTAAAAGTCTCCAATGATGGAGATTCCATGACCTCCCTGGGCAATTTTGTTCCAGTGCTTAACCACCCTGACAGTTAGGACATTTTTCCTAATGTCCAACCTAAACTGCCCTTGCTGCAATTTAAGCCCATTGCTTTTTGTCCTATCCTCAGAGGTCAAGGAGAACAATTTTTCTTCCTTCCCCTTTGTAACAACCTTTTATGTACTTGAAAATTATTATGTCTCCTCTGTCTTCTCTTCTCCAAACTAAACAAACCCAGTTTTTTCAATCTTCCCTCTTAAGTCAGGTTTTCTAGACTTTTAATAATTTTTGTTGCTCTTCTCTAGACTTTCTCTAATTTGTCCACATCTTTCTTGAAATGTGGAGCCCAGAACTGGACACAATACTCTAGCTGAGGCCTAATTAGCATGGAGTAGAATGGAAGAATTACTTCTCATGTCTTGCTTACAACACTCCAGTTAATACATCCCAGAATGATGTTTGCTTTTTTTTTTTGCAACCGTGTTACACGGTTGACTCATATTGAGCTTGTGGTCCACTATGACCCCCAGAACCCTTTCTGCAGTACTTCTTCCTAGGCAGTCATTTCCCACTTTGTATGTGTGCAACTGCTTGTTCCTTCCTAAGTGGAGTACTTTGCATTTGTCCTTATTGAATTTCATCATTTGGAATTTTAATCCTATGCTCCAAAGCACTTGCAACACCTCCCAGCTTGGTATCCTTACATTCCCAGCTCAAAGTGTAGATGCACCCGATGTTCCCTTTGTGTATCTAGCCCCCAAAGTCAACACAAAATGAATTCATTGCAGATTTTGCCAGACTGTGAAAGCAGGTTTCATCCCACAGTTGTAGAGTAGCATATTTTTAGTGTTCATTTAACAATTGTCTCTAGTTTTGTTAGATACCCCATTTTCTTCAGCATTGATTAAAGCTGACTAAAGTCATCAATCCCGATTTGTAGTGAATAAGATCAATAATGTAATTTTAGAAGGATTTGTGTTGAGGCAGAATTCATATTGCTCTGTTTAATGGGTGTTATTTATTGTTGTTACCATAGTATCTGGGACCAGGACCCCATTGTGCTAGACATTGCACAAACACAGAACAGGCGGCAAAGGTCTTCGCTACATAAATCAATGGAAGCAGATTTCCTACTTTACACAGGGCCAGCCGTAACTAATTTTTAATACAAAAAAATTTTCCCCTACAAAAAAACCCCCAGCCTTTTTAAAGAACAGTAATAAATGAGTTACCTGAGGTGTAATAAATAAGTTACATGACAGAATCACAGCACTCAGAGATTAGTGATTTGATATTTAATCTCTTGCCTCAGAACTTCCCAGGGGGGTGATTATCTGATAGCCCTCACTAAATCTGCAGTTATTTCTTCAATACAGATGGACACAGATAACACCAATCCAAGCATTTTGAACATACTGCTGCTAAGGATCAAAAAGCCTACACATTTAACTTAACATTGGAGCCAATCGGAATGAATTAACAGAATTTCCCACCCAACTTATTCTACTGTCCATTTCTTCACAACTCGCACGTAGTGTAGCCCAAAGTGCATTTCTTTTTAATGGGTATAGGAAGGGGTCAAAAGTGCATTGATTTCAGTGGCTTAACTGAATTGTCCAGTTCCAAGCCTGAAATAGGTACAGAGCCTGAACTACCTACTCCTCCTAGAAGTGGTCCCTGCAATATGAAGTATGCGTAGTAAAGACATGCTAGCTGGGCAGTCTGGAAAATATCGCATTGCTGCCACTTGCTTTCTGTCTACCTTAAAAGAGGATTTAATTCTCCAGCCTGAAAAATCCAGCTTGTTTCATTACTGCTAAATTCACTTGTTTGTTTAAGTTGCACCGTGATGGTTGATTAACCTGCACTCACCTTATCCTCTCACCCACCTGCACATGCAGCTCCAGAGGAGGCAAACGCCAAAAGTGGCAGAGGTGAATCAGATTGCTGATTGCCATTCCAACATCTACTAACACTAAAGAGGCTAATCTGGTGTCAGGCTGTCTTCTAAAATGCTAAACTAGGGCAACGCCAAACACCCTTACCTGTTGATTAAGGGATAAATCCTGCCCTCTCCTTACCTGGTGCACAAGGGTGGCATCAGTTCATAGGGACTTCCCTTCCTCATCCTGCTTCTGCAGTATGGAATGTCTTCCTCATGCTGAGCTGAAGTAGTGCTAGGACAGACAGACAGCCTGCTAACAAGCCATCTTCAGACCATGTGGTCTCCAGGTTCAGAGGAGACATATTTAACTCTCAAGAATACTAGTGCAAAATGCTGTTCCTCTGCCCTGTCATGAGGAACCATACACTGTACATTAGAGGCCTTTTCACTGCAAACACGGTATCTTTGCACCATCCAAGGCAGAATTTAATCCTAATTTATATATAGCTGTTGCTATAATTACATTTCTATTAACAGTAACTATGACAGTCACAAGAAAGGAATCCGAACTGGGGGAAGTAAAGAGTAAAGACTATTTTTTTGGTGGTTTTCTTTTCTCAGGCTTCCCCTCAATCTCCCATATTGTCCCTTTGTTCCATCTGGCACTATATGTTTGAGTCTGATGTATCACTGATTTACTGAAGTATTATCCAGGAGTTGATCCGATGTCAGTTTTATCTGAGCATGACCTGTTGTTCTATCTGTTGTTTATTCCTGAAATGTGGAAATGGTCTTTGACATAAAAAGGCCAGTGCTAAAAACCAAAAATGATGACAACCTTTCCTCATCCATCTTTCCAGATTCTACCTCTTTAATGTGGTAATAAACACATGCACTCACCTCTTAAACATCCTAATGGAAATTTTGCTCTTGCTGCCTTTGAAATCTTTTCGGATTTTAGACATGTCTGCAGGTCACTCTTCAGATCGCTTCCCTTTCAGCTTCCTGCCACTTAGAATTCACTGCACATTCTTCACAATCTAAGGACACATACACTGTTCCCCAGTGACTTGGATGTAATGAAGGCACATATGTTCTACCTCCCCACTGTCTTTTTCTTTTGAAGAGAGGAAGCCATACTGAGAGAGTGCCGCTTTTTGGGTTGTGATGAAAGTTACCTCTTTTCCTCGTTCATCTTTCAGGGGCTGGAGTGGAGAATGGAAATTAGTCACTGTTTTTCTAATAATATCATGCACCTTAACTGCTCCATCTTCTGCTATCTTGGTGATAATGAGGCCCTTTTGCTGTAGGACTTTCTTGCAGTCATATACACATTTTAAAATCTGACTTTGTCAAATTGTCCAGTCTAACTTGTAAAGCTATAAACTGTGGTGGTGGAGAAATACTGTCAGATGTTTGCTGGACTTCAGAGTTGCAGAAAAGAAGCACAGAACAGCTCCAGCCATCTGTCCTCATTGGAGACAAAGAAACAGCAGATGGAGGTTAAATATTTTCCATTTTATTCCCTGTCCTACCATCCTACACACACAAACACCTGCAACTACAGAGTTATATAGAGCAGGGATCCTCAAACTGGAGTCACAACATCTAGGAGAGATTGAAAATGAGTGTCGGGGGAGGGCCTACAACCATCCTGCCCTAATTATATTGTTGAAAGGGAGGAGAACCTGGGGTGGGAGGGGGCAGTGCAAGTCATAATACAGAAAAGAGAGTTGCAGCATGGAAAAAGTTGAGAATTATTGATATAGGAGAAACAACTCATTCATGGACTTGCGTTATCGCAGAAGTTGCATCTGTTTCTGTAACTTGTGGAACGTTTTCATACAGTAGATAGAAATTATATCCCTGGGGATGGAATTCATCCCCTCTGAACCCAAAATCCAAATAATCTGGCTGTGTTCAGGGAACTGTGTGAGGCAGCTTGGCTTCCCTCTGAGATGGATGTGGAGAAACCACTCTCCACCCCTTGGTGGGTGGAGCCAGGCAAGCCATGTTCCCATGCTGGAAGCAGGGGGGCGGGACAGGAAGTTTAAAAAGTGGGCCCTTAAGTTCAGTTGTGCAGGAGCCAGGGAAGGAAGTAAACATCTCTTGCCCGCTACCTGTACCTGAGACTGACTTGTACAGCACCAAGGACCCAGAGGAAGTACTGGGTCTGCCAACTAACCAATACCCAGAGGAGCTACTGGAGCTGCCACTGGCTGGAACCCCAGGAGACAGAGGTACACTCAAAAGGGGTAGTAGGAAATAGCCCAGGGTCATCGGACATTAGTCCGGTTGTGTTGCCAGAGTCTAGGTCAGCATGTTTTGGTGGGATCTCCGCTGACCCAGTGGTGGAGCCCTCTGCCACTGTCAGGAACCTCGGCTGGGACCTGATGGAGTAGGGTGGGCCTGGGTCCTCCTACTCCCTGCTTCCAGCCCCATCCCGGGGACAGCAGCCTACCCAACTTAAGCTGGACAATCTGCATTGGCTTTGGCCCCTGTCCTGAGGGCCAGGGCCCAGAGACTGCTAATTCCCCTGTGGAGCATTGTACTTCCCCTATATCAATAATGTAGTGCAGGGGCGTGGCCTCCTGCCGAGGCTGACGGGAAGGGACAGCCACAAACTACTATAATCCCCAAGCCCTGAACCAACCACAGGGCTATACGTTGACCCTCCACACCCTCTGCATAGATTTTCGGTCACTGGATATGTGTAGCTGCACTTAGACTCATAGATTTTAAGGCCAGAAGACAAGATCATTGTCTGACCTCCTGCACATTCCAGGGCACAGAACCAGCTCCACCCATTTGTTCTCATCCCCAAAACTCCCCCTTCTCCAATGGTCTATTCAGAACAAGTGCAGAGTACTTCCTCCTTGACCTGAAGGGAATGTGGGCCTCTACCCTCCCCTTTCATCCTTAGGAATACTTAGCACTGAATTTTGTTATTTCTGTTTGCGCTATAACTTCTAAAATCCAACAGATTCATATCCTGGCCCTCATGTGTATTGAAGTTATTTCTAAACAATGTGTGTTCTGTTGGCATAGTGAAATGCAATTTTTTTGCCATAAGCTATTGTTTCTGTCCATTTGGGAGTTATCATTGGCTTCTATTGCAAACTCCTTGCAAAAATTGTACTGAGGACTGACATTCAGTCTCTTGAAATGTTCCAAAACACAATTGCATGTGCCGTATTTATTTGGAACTGCACCAGATTAATGTAATTCTTCCCTCAGATGTGTCTCTGCAGCTCCCACTGAAATCACTGGGAATTGTGTGTGTGTGTGTCTGCCCTAATAGAATAAAAGAAGCCATACACATGTTAAATCAAACTCAAATAGCAATATGCTAGTGCACATTTGTACCTATTCTGCATAAAGACTTAAAAAACAATATTGCATGTAGTGTTATTGTAGCTGTTTTAGTCCCAGGATATTAGAGACAAATTGGGTGAGGTAATATCTTTTATTGGACCGACTTCTGTTGGTGAGAGACAAACCTTCAAGCTACACAGAAATCTGGACCTGAAGAAGAGCTTTTTATAAGTTTGAAAGCTTCTCTCTCACCAACAGAAGTTGGTCCAATAAAAGATATTACCTCACCCACATTGTCTCTCTAAAAACAATAAGCAGACTGGTGTTCTAAATTTTGTATAGACGATCTTTCTGTGTCTTATCCTTGGAGTATCTTATCAGAATGTCTGCTTCCCTCTGGCAAGTTTCTGTGTCATATCTGTGCTCTGTCCTCCACTTTCCTACTCTTTGTACTCTAGAAGGGTTGAAGTAGAGAGGTTTTGGTTGTTTTTTTTTAAACTAGCACATAGGCCATGGAGCCTTGGTGAGATTCTCTGTCAAACTTGTACCTAATTCCTGTGTGCCACTGGGATTCTAGTTCAGAGGGTCAGAGTTTTGAAATCCTACTTCATTTCACAATGTATGGCCATCTGCTGCCATCTGTTCACTTTGTAGCAGCAAGTCAATAGTGCACCATTAGTTTTGTTTTGTGCACCCAACTGCAGTTGCTTGGTTTCTTCCTGGAAAGCTGCTAAATTTCTGCTTGCACTTTTTACTGCATTTCAGATGTTCAGGTATGCTTTTCATAGCCTCCTGACATTACCCTTTGGCCTGTTACTAGGACATTAGACTGCCAGGGAGAAATGTTTGGCTCTGCACTCATATAAATTCCAGCAACTATAAACAAAGGATTCCAAAATGACAAATCACTCTGAACAAAAATACAGTACGTCAAGAATTATAACATTCAAAAATCAGTTGGAGAACACTTCAGTCTCTCTGGTCACTCGATTATAGACCTAAAAGTGGCAATTCTTCAACAAAAAAACTTCAAAACCAGACTCCAATGAGAGACTGCTGAATTGGAATTAATTTGCAAACTGGACACCATTAATTTAGGCTTGAATAAAGACTGGGAGTGGATGTGTCATTACACAAAGTAAAACTATTTCACCATGTTTATTCCCCCCTCCCCCCCACACACTGTTCCTCACATGTTCTTGTCAACTGGTGGAAATGGCCCACCTTGATTATCACTACAAAAGGTTTTTTTCCTCTCCTGCTGGTAATAGCTCCTTACCTGATCACTCTCGTTACAGTGTGTATGGTAACACCTACTGTTTCATGTTCTCTGTGTATATAAAATCTCCCCACTGTATTTTCCTCTGCATGCATCCGATGAAGTGAGCTGTAGCTCACGAAAGCTTATGCTCAAGTAAATTTGTTAGTCTCTAAGGTGCCACAAGTACTCCTTTTCTTTTTGCAGCTACAGACTAACACAGCTCCTACTCTGAAACAGCTAGAATGGTTATAGCTTCGAGGATCACAGTTTAATTCTACCTACTGCAAATTACACAGCCCTAATTTATCACTATTCCTCCCCCATGCCCCAAACAATAAGGTAACTGTTATCCTCTTCATGGCTGTATGTCTGGGTTTTTTTCTCATGTTCACAACAATTTTTGTGAAAATGGAGCCATATTGTACCATATACTATATGAGACCTTCGAACACTAATGTATGCCAGTCTTGAACTGCTCCTTATTCCATTCTTTCCCTCAAAAACCTTTGAGATTCTAAATAAGGGAACTGGAAATGACTACTGATCCATGTATAGAGACTTGTAAAGGTCAGAGTAGTACAGTACACTACTAATACAGCATATTAAAAATTCTGATATCTCATTATTGTGACACAGTTTGTAAGAGGAGGAGGAAATGGCATCATGTTCATTTATTCCTCTCTCTATTTCTGAGAGGACCAGTACGGTAAGTGGTATAAATGCACTCTGTTTTCATTACAAATCTTAACAGTTCAGCCCTTTGTAGGGGTCATACTGTACTTTTCAAGTTATGCACATGACCAGCACAAGATGAATACCAAGTACTTTATATACCTCCCAGCATTTCCATATGACTGCCATAGAAATGACTTTAAATTATAAAATAAAAATACTCACTTTAATACTGATGACTTAGTACTGTTGCATGTGTATGTGTGTAGAAATTCAGCCTCCAAGAAAATTCAATTAAATGAGGATATATAATATATAAACGAGGACATTCTTTTGTGCCAGTGCCAGATTAAGAAGCATTTGTTCATCTCAAACAAGTTTTGCTAAAATATTGAATCTACCCCAATCCCCTCCAACAAATATTAGTTATTGCAACAATTGGACTAAAAATCAGAAACTCTTTGAACTTGGAATGTTATAAACAGGTGAATATCCTTTTTGTAGTCAACAATTCCAGGATAGTTAACAAATCAAAAGAATATCTCTTTTTTTAAATAACATTTTATTATTATTTAAAATGTATTGTTTTCATCAGAAGCAGAATTATATGCAACCTGTTATCCTGAAAGCACATTTACAAAGGTGAATTAGTGACAGAAGATTGTTTATATCGACGGGAATGTGTTCTGCATAGGCTATGGAGAGTAGGGGAATAATAAAGAGTGTTAATTTTGTGTCCTCCTTTGGGAAAATGTGCCAATAGCATTAATATACTTAAAACACACACTGTGTAGGTAAGTAGATGAGTAAAATAAACAGCATAAGCTGGAACCTGGAATTTCAGGGCGGGTAAAAGTTCAAAATACTGAGAAATTTGTATTGAAAGATCTCTTACTGTTTTAGAGGCAAGGTAAATATCTTTATGCCCTAAACATCTTTTGATTCACATTTCATATAGAAATGCAACAATCCCACTACTCATACTCTGAATTAAAATCCAAACTCAGATAATAAAACACTACAACAAAGAAAATGCATATTTACAATGTAACCCCTTAATTCTTAACAACCATCATCTGATCCATTGTGACCTGCCTATGGCAACAGGTGAGTTACAGGGGCTATGATCTCTACCACAGCTAGTCAGACACAAAAAAGCTAAGTACTTTTGCAGAAAAATTTCAAAAGAAATTAAATGTTTTATTTTGTTTTTATATTAAAAATTAAAATATATCTTTGTTTTCATTTTCTTTCATTTTATGGGTAAGAAACGCACTTTCTTTTTGCTTTTTTCCTCCTTTCTTTAACCTTTTTCCAATGGAAAAAAGTAGAACACGAGACTGTTGTTTTCCCTAGCTGAAATTAAGCAAAATTTTACATTTTGAAATTTTAAATAAAAAAATGAAAAATATCAACCAAAATGAATATTTTTAATAAAAAATTGTTGCCTCACTTGAAAAGGCGAAAATGTTGACCAGTTCTAGTGTCTAATTGTCAAAGCAGGCCCCACAAAACTGCTTTACAGCATGGACTCCATAGCATAAGCATGGAAAAAATTACCTGAACATATTTGGTCTAAAAAGGCTGTATTTTTCCAGTAGAAATTCAATTAAGTCTCTCTTTTTTCCCCTCATATTTTCTATGCAGCATATCTAGATCAAGATATGTTGCAAAAATTTGCAAAATACAATTAAGGAACAGAGAGGAAGTGCTGTACCAACATGACTTAAATATTTGCTAGAAATCTTACTGCAAACTATAATTACAGATGCATTTGTACCCATGCTGTAACTCTGTTGTCACAATATGGGTGCATACACTGCAGGATTCTTTTGGCGGTAGTGTACGTACACACATAGCCCCCCCCCCCCCGCATGGGAATAAATAGCAGTGTAGACATTGAGGCACAGATTAAGAAGGATGAATTCAAACTGGAACAGGTACAGAGAAGGGCTACTAGAGATGATCTGAGGAACGGAAAACCTGTCTTATGAAAGGAGACTCAAGGAGCTTGGCTTGTTTAGCCTAACTAAAAGAAGGTTGAGGGGAGATATGATTGCTCTCTATAATTATATCAGAGGGATAAATACTGGAGAGGGAGGAATTATTTAAGCTCAGTACCAATGTGGACACAAGAACAAATGGATATAAACTGGTCATTGGGAAGTTTAGACTTGAAATTAGACAAAGGTTTCTAACCATCAGAGGAGTGAAGTTTTGGAATAGTCTTCCAAGGGAAGCAGTGGGGGCAAAAGACCTATCTGGCTTTAAGATTAGACTCGATAAGTTTATGGAGGAGATGGTAAGATGGGATAACATGATTTTGGCAATTAATTGATCTTTAACTATTCATGGTAAATAGGCCCGATGGGGTGGGATCTGAGTTACTACAGAAAATTCTTTCCTGGGTATCTGGCTGGTGAATCTTGCCCATATGCTCAGGGTTTAGCTGATCACCATATTTGGGGTCGGGAAGGAATTTTCCTCCAGGACAGATTGGAAGAGGCCCTGGAGGTTTTTCGCCTTCCTCTGTAGCATGGGGCACAGGTCACTTGCTGGAGGATTCTCTGCTCCTTGAAGTCTTTAAACCACGATTTGAGGACTTCAATAGCTCAGACATAGGTGAGAGGTTTTTTGTAGGAGTGGGTGGGTGAGATTCTGTGGCCTGCGTTGTGCAGGAGGTCAGACTAGATGATCATAATGGTCCCTTCTGACCTTAATATCTATGAATCTGTGATTAAGCCATAGCATAAAGACATGCCTGAAGGGTGTGGGTATATACCTGAAGTATGTATCTGACAGGTTCTCTACTGGCCCCAGCTGTGCCTCTTGTCTACACTGCTATTTTAGGCAAATGGAAATGGAACTCCAGCGATCAATGCATCGGCGATCAATTTAGCAGGTCTAGAGAAGTCCCACTAAATCGACTACTGATCACTCTCCCATCGACTCTTGTACTCCACCTGATTGAGAAGAATAAGGGCTTGTCTGTACAGGGTCGCCCAGAGGATTCAGAGGGCTTGGGGCAAAGCAATTTCGGGAGCCCCTTCCCTGTCTCAGACTTCAGACATTCTTGTGGGGGCCCCTGCAGGGCTCTGGGTCTGGGGCCAATTGCCCCACTTGCCCCCCCTCCCCGGGCGGCTCTGTGTCTACACTTACCAGGGGATTGACGAGCAGCGATCGATGCATCGGTGATCGATTTATGGATCTAGTGAAGTCCTGCTAAATCGACCGCAGATTGCTCTCCTGTCGACTCCTGTACTCCACCTGATCGAGAAGAGTAGGGGGAGTCGATGGGAGAGCATCTCCCATAGACATCGTATAGTGTAGACACCATGGTAAGTAGATCTAAGCTATGTCGATTTGAGTTACGCTATTAACGTAACTCAAATTGTGTATCTTAGATTGAATTTCCCTTTTAGTGTAGACAAAGCCTATATAAAACACTGTCACTAAAATCACTATCAGCTGGTGCTCTGACCATGACACTCCTCGACTTGAGTCCCTGCTTTAGCTTCCTATTTCTTTCAACGTTTTATTTAAACTCCTCCTCTTCATTTTCAAGGACTTTCACAGCTCTGTCCCCTACTCATATCTGTTCTCTATTGCCCATCCCCACTCTACGTCTAGTTTATTCCCTAATCGCTGTTAATTCTGTTTGTCTTGTACCCCCAGTCTGGCCCAACAAGCCATTTTAAGCTTTTTCTCATGCCACCCCTATGCCAGCAACATCTTCCCCATCCTTGTATGCCATGCAATCTCTCTGTCTTCAAATCCCTCCTCATATTCACTTCCTCTAGTTAACCTGCCAATGAATTCCACTCTGGTCTTCATTCCAGAGAGTGCCCTCAAATTCTCATACTGAATGCTTAAAAAATAGAAAGGAAGATATGTGATGCTTTATTTTGATTTAAAGGCATAACAACATTAAAGCACAGCAGCGCTTTAAGAAGCGTCCTTTGCCATGGTAGCCTTTAACGTCTTGTTTGCGTTTAAACATGAGCGGTCTTCATGTTATTGGAATAGGTGAAAGTAACGGCGAAGACTCACCAATACAGGGGCTAGCTCCGGCCCCCGGAAGGGGCAGGGCCTCAAGCAGAAGGGGCGGGGCTGCGGGGGCAGCATCCCCCAGTCAGCCCATACGCAGTGATTTAAAGGGCTCAGGGCTGCAGTAGTGGCGGCTGGAGCCCTGGACCCTTTAAAATCGCCGGCCCGGGGCAGCTGCCCCTTTTGCTCCCTCCCTCCCACCATTGGCGGCTGGGGGGGTGCAAAAGGCATATCAACATTAAAGCACAGCAGCGCTTTAAGAAGCGTCCTTTGCCATGGTAGCCTTTAACGTCACTGCCCCTTTTGCGCCCCGCCCATCAGTGGCCCTGCCAGTAGGGACCCGGCGGGGGTGCAAAAGGGGCAGTGACGTTAAAGCACTGCCTCTTTAAAGTCAGCTGAGTATGGGCCAGTACCAGCGGCCACTTTTTACCGTATGCTGTACTGGCCTGTACTGCCTTACTTTCACCCCTGAATGCCACACCACCCTTCCCCCCATGATAAGCCCCTAAATCCAGGGTGCAGGGAGGCACCCATCTCTGCTAATTCACAAATGGGAATCCCTCTCCTGGAGCCAGATGGTTTAGGTACCTAAGTCATTTCTTACGAGAATGAAGTAGGCACCTGTCTCAAGCCACACAGAATGGCCAGAGAAGGAGGAGGAAGTGGTGCGGGTACCACTTCCCAGCCATGGTAACTTTTAGGTCAGTGGTTAGAGCTCTCTCCTGAGAGGTGGGAGACCTCTGTTCAAATCTCTTTTCTTTCTCTCAGGCAGAGGGGGAAATTGACTCTGGGTCTTCCATATCCCAGGAGCGTGCCCTAACCACAGAGCTAAAAGTTATAAGATGGGAACTGGCACCACCACCACTGCCCAAATTTTGAATGGGTCCCAATCCACTAGGCTGTCTCTGAGCGTACCTACTGGATTGGGTCCCACATACAAATTAGGCAAACAACACCTATCTTCTCCCAGTTTGTGGATCGCTTTGGGGCTTAGGTGGGAGATAGGCATCAGTGTCCATGCTCAGGGGCAGAAACTTAGGCGCCATGGGAACTTTTACCCTGAAAATGTAGGCACAGAGTGAGTTTAGGTGCCTACAGTGTTCAACGGGACTTTTGTGGATTGCAGTGGAGCCTAAAACTGGGATTTAGGTGCCCAAACCCCAGACTTAGGGGCCTAAGTACCTTTGTGGATCTGGGCCACTGTCACTACTGTAACCCTTATTGTCCTGTAGCTTCTGACCCTACTCTTCATTTGTATTTCTAAGCTCCTCTGAGCTGGACTCTGCCATTTATTTCTAAAGCACATAACTAGAGCTGGTCGGAAATTAAAAATGCAATTTTTGTCAAAATATAACTGTTTAGAAAAATGTTGGTTTCATTTAGGAAAAAACAAAATGAAGCATTTCAATAATATCAGAAAGTCCCATTTCTACATATTCAGAATGGAACATTTCAATTTTTGATTTTAAAACAATTTTTTGAAACAAAAATTCATGGTTTGTATATAAAATTTTAAAGAAAAATTTTAAAAAGTCAAAACTGGAACAAAATGTTTAGATCAATCTGAAATGGGATTTTTTTCCCCTGGCATTTTATTTCCTGGGAAATTTCTGATTTTGTTTCACTTTGGAATGGAAACATTTTCAAAACTAAGAGAATTTCTCCAAATAAGGAAAATCCAGTTCTCAGCTAGTTCTGACACCTTATGATGCTATATAAATAATAATTTAACTTCATTTAGCTTTTTCCATTCTTCTGTTCAGTGCTTGATACAGGTTATAAAATTCTGCTCTGGAGTAAAACATTCTGCTCTGGAGAAGTCTGTACTCCTAAATAGCATTTACATCCTCATACTACAATATATGTGAAAAAGAGTAAATTAATATACCTTTAAATCTTACCTTAGTCTGACAGTAGTCTTATCAGTAAAAAGAGGCGGGAGGAGAGGAGAAAGGAAGATAAACAGAAAAGAACTGATCATGAAAAATCTAATGAACAAAAAACAAAGCAATTCCTTTCCACAATCGGTGTTTTAAGATATTACTTAGTGATTGATCAAATTAAAAACCAGAAAAATCCCCAAAGCATATGATCCAATTTGCTAGCTTTAATGAGGTTAAATTAATCAAAGGAATCTTTAGAATATCAAGAAATATTTCAGTAACAGTGGGAGCAATTAGATTCTCAAGGGATGAGGTGGGAGCCCCGTTACCTGATTCATTTAAAACTGGCCTGCACAAAGCTTTGGAAAATGTACTGTAGGGTATGATTCGGCACTGGCAAGGTGATAGAACAGATCTATTATATCATCTATCACAGATTTCTATGTGTCTGTGACTTCTGATCAATAATAATATTGTCAGAAGAGACAACAAGGAATAGAAAATTCCTTCTTTATGGGTTTCTTATTAGGCAAATGAACAGAATTTCCTTGTACAGTCTAATAAGCAAACCTCTGTCTTCAAAATAATAAAGCCTCATCCACAGACTCTAGTTCTCTTTTAAATAAATGACAAACTTGTATAGTAATAAAAGCCATATCTTAAAGGTGCTCAGCAACCACAACTCCCTCTGAAATCCATAGGAATTGTGGGTGCTCAGGAATTGGCCCATTGTCAGTTACAAAAGCAAAATTCTGGCAACATTGTTTTTTCTCCCTGGCAGCTATTGAAAACAGCACAGTTTTATTTTCATTTTGTTTGGGGTAGTCAACAGTTATAAACGAAAAGAAGATTTTTCTAAGTTTTAAAATGGAACTCTTTGATAGAGAATAAATATGAAAGATTACACCAGGATGTCGTCGTAAAGCCACTCTTCTGAAATATAACCGCATTTTAATGTGTTTATTGTCTGATATACTTTCCTCTTGTCATTATCAAATATGTATGTGTACAATACTTCTTACTTTGTTGTTATAAATATGTAGATGGTGTATTAAACAGGGAAGATATAACTGTCACATCTTGCTGCTTTTTGTGCTATTTCTGACATAACACTCCATGAGAAGGGCAAAAAGGGAATATCAAGTCCTTAGCAAAAACTGAAATATACTTGGAGATTTTGTTCATTACCAAGAAAAAGAAAGTTCAGGGTCAGAATGGGTGCTGTGGTGACCTAGAATCCTATTTTTGACATCTCCGACTCAAGGAATATTTCCAACACACCCCTGAACAACATACTAACCCACAGAGACCTTCCTACCAACACTACAAAAACAAGGATTCTGGGTGGACTCCTCCTGAAGGTCGAAACAACAGACTGGACTTCTACATAGAGTGCTTCTGCCGACTTGCACGGGCTGAAATTGTGGAAAAGCAGCGTCACTTGCCCCATAACTTCAGCCGTGCAGTGTGGCACTGCTATGGGTACCCTCATGGCCCCACAGTATGCCAACATTTTTATGGCTGACTTAGAACAACGTTTTCTCAGCTCTCGTCCCCTAATGCCCCTACTCTACTTGCACTACATTGATGACATCTTCATCATCTGGACCCATGGAAAAGAAGCCCTTGAGGAATTCCACCATGATTTCAACAATTTCCATCCCACCATCAGCCTCAGCCTGGACCAGTCCACACAAGAGATCCACTACAGTGCTAATAAGTGATGTTCATATAAACACCACCTTATACCGGAAACCTACTGACCACTATACTTACCTACATGCCTCCAGCTTTCATCCAGACCACACCATACAATCCATTGTCTACAGCCAAGCTCTATGATACAACCACATTTGCTCCAACCCCTCAGACAGAGACAAACACCTACAAGATCTCTATCAAGCGTTCTTACAACTACAATACCCACTTGCTGAAGTGAAGAAACAGATTGACAGAGCCAGAAGAGTACCCAGAAGTCGCCTACTACCGGACAGGCCCAACAAAGAAAGTAACAGAACGCCACTAGCCGTCACCTTCAGCCCCCAACTAAAACCTCTCCAGCACATCATCAAGGATCTACAACCTATCCTGAAGGACGACCCATCACTCTCACAGATCTTGGGAGACAGGCCAGTCCTTGCTTACAGACAGCCCCCCAAACCTGAAGAAAATACTCACCAGCAACCACGCACCACACAACAAAACCACTAACCCAGGAACCTATCCTTGCAACAAAGCCCGTTGTCAACTGTGTCCACATATTTATTCAGGGGCGCACCATCATAGGGCCTAATCACATCAGCCACACTATCAGAGGTTCATTCACCTGCACATCTACCAATGTGATATATGCCATCATGTGCCAGCAATGCCACTCTGCCACGTACATTGGCCAAACCGGACAGTCTCTACGTAAAAGAATAAATGGACACAAATCAGACGTCAAGAATGATAACATTCAAAAACCGGTCGGAGAACACTTCAGTCTCTCTGGTCACTCGATTACAGACCTAAAAGTCACAATATTACAACAAAAAAACTTCAAAACCAGACTCCAACGAGAGACTGCTGAATTGGAATTAATTTGCAAACTGGACACCATTAAATTAGGCTTGAATAAAGACTGGGAGTGGATGGGTCATTACACAAAGTAAAACTATTTCCCCACGTTTATTTTTCCCCCGTACTGTTCCTCACACATTCTTGTCAACTTGCTGGAAATAGCCCATCTTGATTATCACTGCAAAAGCTTGTTGTTGTTGTTTTTCCCTCTCCTGCTGGTAATAGCTCACCTTAACTGATCACTCTTGTTATAGTGTGTATGGTAACACCCATTGTTTCATGTTCTCTGTGTATATAAAATCGTCCTACTGTATTTTCCACTGCATGCATCTGATGAAGTGGGCTGTAGCCCACAAAAGCTTATGCTCAAATAAATTTGTTAGTCTCTAAGGTGCCACAAGTACTCCTTTTCTTTTTACTAATCACTGTGCTACTCTACCCACCTATATGATGACCTATGTGAAATGGACTGTGGCTACATCCAGAGTGCAGGCTAGGTCCCTGTGGACAACATCTACATCACAAAAGCATCAGCACTATTAGCATTCTTGATTCTAGTCTAGCAGCCAAAGAATGACTGAGTGTAGATTGAGGCCCATTAAGGGGGAAGCTTGACCTGCTGGAGATAGATTCTAGGCTATAGGCCTAACAGTTCAGCACTTGCCACAAGTACTAACTGCATAATCAGAAATAAAACAAACAAATGAAGACTATCAGTTGCCACCTATTGGCTTTTCTGAATAATTTGTATCTGTGTCTCTGGCACTCAATTTTTCTCAGACAAAAACAAAATAAAGATGCAGATGCATAACTATTCAAAGATAATTTAACAAGTAGTATGGCTTTGTGTTTAAAATGCTAACACCCGTTAAGAAAATGGAAAGCTGGGGAGAAAAAGCCCAAATGTGTACTACAGCATACATCTGCAGAGCAGAAGAATCCTGATTTTCATCCTTAAGGCTTCCCAGCCATACCCTGCCACCAGCAATGCGAATTAGTTTTTTGAAATGAGCTGTAAAACTATTGTAATTCCCAAGACTTACATGGTGTACATTTCAGTAAATAGGCTTATTTCTTTTCATATGCTGCTACTGCTATTTTTAAATATAATCTATTGGAGCATTCAGTCAGGTATCAATATTGTAATACTTTTTACTGGCTTATTTTGTTACCTTTACCTTAAAAGAAAATACAAATCATAAAATGCTGGAGTCTGTAATTAAATACTTTAAGGAGGCCCACATATCTCAGATATGTTTCAGAGTAGCAGCCATGTTCGTCTATATTCGCAAAAAGAAAAGGAGTACTTGTGGCACCTTAGAGACTTAACAAATTTAGAAATCTTATGCTCAAATAAATTTGATAGTCTCTAAGGTGCCTCAAGTACTCCATATCTCAGATATGTCAATCTTCCTCCCACAACTCTAAATGCCCTTAAATTACATTTTTTTGCATCCATCTTCCTTAAAGTACTTCCATTCTGGATGCTGAAAAGTCTGTCTTAAATCCTAAAAAGCTGTCCTCCACCCCCAAAAATAAAACAATTGATGTGTTTCTTGGTCCAATGAAAACTGTACTAGAATGTGAAAGAGAAATCAGGGTATCCCATGTGTGAGGCAGAAAAAGGAAAAGAAGCTGACAATACTCAACACTAAAAACAAGCAAGCAAACAAAAACCCAACCGAAAAGGTGAGATGGGCAGCTAGAGAAACTATTACTCAGCTTAATACAATTGGGACTTGAAGTCCTGCTTCAGTTGACATATTTCCTGGCAGTAAGTTGCAGCTATTGGAGCTTAGTCCTTGAATAGGATATTAGCCTGAATGAAAAATATTTTCCTTAGACTATAACTGCTTTGTATATTTATTAAGTTCAGCAGATACAGCCTGCATCTTCTGAAAACAAATAGCAAATAGTTGTGGATGCTTAAAAAATTATTATAAAAATACTTTACAATTCAAGGTCAAGTCATCCAGTTTTTTACTTCAATCTGATTAAAAAATAACTTCTGAATCCACTTGCCATGCTATTTACATAAGTCATTTAAAGTTTTATCTCTGGTGAATTATGTCTGTGACCTCAGGCATGGGAAAAAATGTCATTTTATCATTACATTTTTTTATTTAAACTTGTGTTGTTTTCTTCTTTGAAGTGCCGGCTGTTCAGCTAAGAGTTTCCCGATAATTCAGAGTAGCTCCCGTTGGCATTTCAATAGTGGGGCTAAAGTGAATCACTTTTTACAAATTAGTTACACCACATAACTTTGGAGTTATGCTGTTGGCTTCAATGGGGTTACCAGTGTAATTGAGATCAGAATATGGTCCTAAGTGGAAGAAGCACAAAACACTAGGGAAGGGAGAGGACTTAGAGTTAGGAAGAAGAGAGAGAGATAACGAGAGGAAAAGAGGATTCAGTGGACAAGGCCTGAAGCTACAGTTTTCCAGAGAAATTTGATAAAGAAAAACATTTAAAATACATTGATTAAAATATCACAAATACAAACATCACTAGGAAGCATATTGTTTGAAACTGCCCATTCGGCAATGTGTGAGAAGGCAATATTTGTATTGGTTTGGTAACAAAGGAGAAGTGAAACTTTCCCCTGTCTTCAGCAGTATTTTCAGAAGTGCTGGTAAGCCTTTGCAGTGCATCAATTCCTTTCCCCGTCAGAATAGTAATTGGAGACTTACATCCTGGTAATGTAGAGAGCCTACTACTTAACCTTCCTCCCACTCCTCTTTAAGGTTTTCCAACCTCTCTCTTCTTTGCCTGGTGGTTTTTGGCTGAGGTTCTCAAGGTCTTACACTCAGCTCAACAGCATTTCTTTGTGTGTATGTCTGTCCATATATAACATGATACATTTTGAATGTCATAGCTGATTAATTCCGAAATTTCAGGGAATGTTCTAGGTGTCAATGGCTAGCAATCTAATTGATTTGGTGGAAAATCAGAAAACCAAATGGAGTGGAAATGGAAGATATATGAAGTCACCCCCTGCAATCTGTTTAGCTGAGTCATGGAGCCTCTGCAAGTGTCTGCAGATCAGATAATGGTTTGATGTGACCCATTAACCTCTTCCAGCATAATATCCCCAATTCACCTCTGTCCATCCTCCCAACAGAGTTAATATGTTGACAGCCTGAATGACTTGTCACCCAGCTAGAAAGATGAGAAATAATAATGGTGGTGGGGAGTGTGCATTAAGGGAAGTATGGGAGGGACCTAAGGGGAATGGGTGTCTTCACATAGCTCCTGGCGTGGTGGAAAATGGGGGATCCTTGTATGAGGGGAGGAGTAATGAGGGGCACACAGAGCTCTTAGTGTGCGGGGGAAGGTGGGAGAGGAAGTAATGGGGAGTACACAAAGCTCCTGGTACAGGGGGAAGGAGGGATTCAGGGAAAGGGAATGTACAAAGAGCCCATGGCAGGGAGGAGAGAATGGGCGTCCCTGGTATGGGGAGGCACATAGCATTAATGGGGAAGAGAGATGAGGACTCCTTGATATAAGGTAAGGGGGTAAGAGGTTCACCAAGCTTGTGGCATGGGGAGAAGGAGGGAATGGTGGGCTGCGATAGGGTAGACTTCCCACACTAATCCTGCAAGAGCTGAATTAGGCCAGGTGGGTCCAATCAGCTAATTAGGCTGCAAGTAGGGGAGATTTAGGCTGGAGGCAGCTAATTAAGGACTGAGTCACCTGTGCAGGAAAAGGCAGGGCCTGTTTAAAGCCAAGTAGCTGGCTGTGGAGTAGGGTAACCAGATGCCGTGATTTTATAGGGATAGTCCTGATATTTGGGTCTGTTTCTTATATAAGCTCCTATTACCCCCGTCCTGATTTTTCACATTTGCTGTCTGCTCACCCTACTGTGGAGAAGGGTGCTGTTGTGGTGGTGAAAGGCTGTATTTCCTGAGAGGAGAGAGTTGGAGGCTGGAGACTGGCAAACCCAGAGAGGGGGAAAGTGAGACATGTAGGAAGAAGCCCAGGGAAACAGCAGCAGGAGGTAGGACTGTACAAGGACTGTGGCTACTTGTTTTAGGCTCCCTGGGCTGGAACCCAGTGTCGAGGGTGGGTGTGGATTCCCATACTAGCCACTGGGAAGTGACAAAGATGTTGGAGGTGCTGGCTAGACAGCATGTCTAGAAAGACTGTATTCCCTGGAAGGGGAGGATTTTAGTAACCTGGCCAGAAGACCAAGTCATATAGAGGAAGCTGCAGACCCAGGAGTAACCAAGACAGAAGCATGCAGTAAGACAGGAGACTGCTGCACTGGAGGGAGAGTGCAAGCTGGTCCCCCGGATGGCCAGAAGGAGGTTCCTGTGACAGGAACACACGGAATCCTGCCAAGGGGGAATTATGGAATCCTGGTATTGGGGGTCACTAGGGGCACAGAATTCCTGGGAGAGGAGACTGAAGGTCTCTGGTCTGGGGTAAGGGATTCAGGGCACACAACACCTACTATTGCGGGGGGATAATGGAGGGCAGTGGGAAAACACAGAACCACTGGCATGAGCCAAGAATGACAGACTCTAGTATGGAAAGGGGGTGGGGGCCGCGTGGAGACATACAGAACCCTGGCATGAAATCCATGTCCATGAAATAGAAGTGGGTTGGAGGATGGTACACAGGGAGCTTAGGAGCTGGGGGTGGGGGGGAAGAGTAATGCAAGTAGTCCCTGGTGTGTGTGCAATGAGCTAAGCCTACACAAGCTATGAAGTGTGTGACACCCTAGAGGACTCTAGGAGGGGCTGGATTATATCAGAGTAATGCCAAGTTTGTGGGACTGCCCTGCTTTGATAACCCCCCCGCCTGAGCCATCTGGTCTGGCTGAAGTTCATAGAATATCAGGGCTGGAAGGGACTTCAGGAGGTCATAAGTGACTATTCCTTCACTCAGGACTGCCTGGGGAGAAGTGGGGCAAAAGGGAGGGCTAACCCTGGGCCCCTAGATGAAGTGGCATTTGCAACCTGGCATACAAAGTCATAGTGCCACTCAGATTGGGCTCCCCACCTACCACAGTCTCCATATCCATAGGGGTGGCCAGGCCAAATCTGAGTGGCATTGCAACTCCATGCAGTAGGTCACCACATTGACCAAATTTAGCCTGTCCGTCCCTCCATCCCCATTTATGGAGGGGCAGATGGGCCAAACCTGAGAGGCGCTGTGTCCTGATTTACCACTGGAAATGTTGGTGGTGTGCATCTTGACAAGGTGAAGGTATATGGGAATATGCCCTTACATTACAGAAACCATTCTGTGGCTTGAAGAAGTCTCACCAAATGTGAAGGGGTGCAAAACACTTCTCCTTTAAGGGAACAAAGAACGGCAATCTTAAGACAGGACAAAGTGGGGAAACTTCTCCAGCCAAACGTTTCTCTTTTGCACGCTCAGTACAACAGCAACACACTATTTCCTTTTCTCTGACGTATGCATTGAAATCCACTTGCCTCCATTTTGTGTAACAATGGGCTTCAGCACGATCACTTAATCATACCTTCATGCACAGTGCTATTTGAACAGCGTGTTCAGTACACTTGATTTTATTGTAATAGCTGTCCTAGGGTCAGGTCTCTGTCTTGAGGATCACTGTTTATGCTGCTGTGTTTAGTGCCCCTTCCCAAATATAACTGTCTGTGACAGACTTAATATCAATTCAAATTTTGCTTCCCTACCAAGACTGTGTAATGACTGGAAAACTGGTGAAACAATTAATTGAAGAGTGTGAAAGCTCAGCAGTTCAGAAGGAAAGGGGTTTTTAATCAAACTGTTTAAAACTTTTGTTTTAATAACACCTGCTTAACTTCAATGGCTAGTTGGCACTTCAGATAAAGGGCATCTTTGTTAAGATTCAGTTCAGCTAACCTTTCAACTGAGGTATGAGAGCTCATACTCTAAGACAGTGTTTCTCAACTTCTGTTGGCCCCTTATTTCAAGTCAACTTTCATGATCCCTTATATTTACTATAAAAGTAAGAGTAAAAAAATGCATAAATGAAAACAACCATGTGCCTATATAATGTTTTGTGCATTTTATGTCTCAAGAGGTTGATGGAGAATACTTGACCTTGAAGGATAAGGGTATGTAAAGGTGTGTGGAGGGTGAGATTTTCTTTCTTTTAGACAGTAACAAAGTTTTCAGTGCTTTGCAATCTTCCTGACTGCCTTTTGTGATACCTCCCTTACCCCTGATTGATCAGGTCCCACCAGTTGAGAAACACTGCTCTAAGGTCTCCAGGAGGTTCTCCAGCAAAACCAGAGAAGAGCAGACTTGGTATTTCTGATATTTCTAAGGCAAAAAGTACTTATTTTTTCAATAAAATCTTTCAGGCTTTCATTATTCATCATTAGGAAGCAAAAGATGAATAATCAGAATTTAAAAAAAAAAATTCTTTGTGGTACATCTTTAATGCTGTTCTGCTTAACCAAACCATACTAAGAAAATCCAAGCTCAACAACTATTTTCAAAAGCAGCTGTAGTTATTAGAGTTTGGATGGGCATTAATGCCAGTCATGATGGTCAGAGATTCAGTTTAATTGAAATTCCTAATGAATTATCTCTGTTTTGCTACCTCTCTATTACAGCTAACTCAGACAAGAACTTGTAAATAACGTGTTAATAGCAAAGCAATTGAATTTTCAATTTATTTTAATAAAACTAATGTTAAAATTATATAATACCCAGCTTAAGGAAAGAGTGTCTGCACATCTGGGTATAGTGCTTAAATTATCCAAATGCACAAACGTTGGTTTGAAAGTCATAAAATGAAAATAGTACAGAATCTGCAGTTTCCCAAATTAAGGTTAATAAATTCAGTGACACAGCTGAAGTATTAGCATCCAATTATTCGGGTACATCGCTCATGAAAAGTGTCCCTCAGTAACTGAGAATTTAGGATAGGTTGTCCCTTAGAAAATACAATCCATTAGGGAAGTATTCCAGTTATTTTCCTGACCTTGCTTCTCATCAGCACTCCAGCTCATCTCTCCTGGTATTGCTCAGCTTGACAAAGCAGTGGCTGGGATGATTTAGTTGGGGATTGGTCCTGCTTTGAGCAGGGGGTTGGACTAGATGACTTCCTGAGGTCCCTTCCAACCCTGATATTCTATGATTCTATGTTCAGTGATGTGTTCTAGATAGATGTCCCTCAAGCACCTGATGGCATCCTACACCATGATTTGCCACATCAGCCGAGCGTAGCACTAACCAGTTCCACGTTCTCGCAACACTCACTCGGGGGCTTCGACGATCAGTGCATGACTTTGAACCTCGTAACCCCTAGCTCTCAAGGAATCAGCCAGAAGGGCATATTTCTCCAGCTTTTGAGATCAGGTGTTGCGGAAGGCCAGTGTCCTGTTTTCAAAGGGAACTGTGACGTCCACCTTGACTATTAGATGAAATTACTTTAACTTTTAAATCAGGAGAAAATTTTTATGAACTACAATGTTTTAAGGCAAATAATGATACCCCAGTTTGTGCTGACATCCTCCAACAGACCGACAAGCAGACTTGCTTTATCAGTACTAATATGACTACACCATTTTAACCTCATATATTTTTTCCCTAAACCTTTCAGAAAGGTATTTTTTTGAAATTCAGTTGTTATGTAAGAGTGCCCTCTTGTGGTTCCTTTGTCTTAGTCTCAAGGTAATTTGGTTTGCGTAAGGTTCTATCAGAGACAAAATTTTGCTCATATTTACCTAGGATTGCCAATTTTGGTTGGATGTATTCCTGGAGCTTTCACCACATGACATAATCCTTAAAGATTAATCTTTAATTCCTGGAGACTCCAGGGCAATCCTGGAGGGTTGGAAACCATAGGGTTAACACAATGGGCTTTTAATATGTTTTAGAGGGGTAGCCGCGTTAGTCTATATTAGCAAAAACAATGAGGAGTCCTTGTGGCACCTTAGAGACTAACACATTTATTTGGGCATAAGCTTTTGCCCAAATAAATCTGTTAGTCTCTAAGATGCCACAAGGACTCCTCATTGTTTTTGCTAATATATTTTAGTGGATTTTACAGTAAATACTTAATTTAAAGAAACAACAACTCTTGTTTAAATATTCAGTCAATCCCTTAGAGTAATAAGCTGAAATTCTGGCCCCTTTTGAAGTCAATGGCAGTTTTGTCGTTGACATAAATAGGGCCAGGATTTCTCCCTTCAGCTCCATCTAGTGAAAACAGGGCAAAGAATGTGGCAGTACAACTGAAAATTGGTTGGAGGCTAAATTTAGTCAAAAGCTCATAAAATAGTATGTTACTGAAAAATGGGGCTAGCTGATAGAAAGATAAGGCCCATATGCCCAAACATTTAGGAGGCAAGTCTAACTTGGGCTGCATTTATTTCTGCAGCATTATTCAGTATGATGCACTTAAGAACTGATTTTTCAGTCGAACTTCACACTTACACAAATGCATACAATTGTGGGCTCATTAATCTGAGAGTTAAACTTACACACACACACCCTGCTGTATGGGTGCCTGTCTAAAAATGGTTGAGTGTAAATTTGGTACAGATTTCAATGTATGCAAATCTTCTTTTTCCTCTGAAAAGGATCACTTTTTTTCCTTTCTCTCCTTAAAATTCAGTGAATTTAGTACTTTTGAAAAGTTCAGGTTTGGCAGTCATCACTGAACTCTCCCAATTTATGTGTAAAACAGATATAACGCCATGAACTATGGCAATGACGGCTTCCTTATGCTGATCCCCCAGCATGCCATAACGTTGGGGGAGAAAGCTCTGAGGTTTGTTTTTTTTGCTCTGGGATGATGCCATGCCCAAATGCTAATTTGAAACCAGGGCGGATTGAGTTAAATCAGTGATTTAAATCCTGATTTAGCAAGAAACTTTGATTTAAATGTTTGTTTTAAATCTTTTTTTGTCATTTGTAACTTTTAATTATTGTCCTAAAGAAAAGTTGATTCTCATTGGTTAGTAACCACTAAAACATGTGATTTGCAACTAAATATAGCCGTTACACAAATTTGGTACTTATTTTTGCTACCAGGAAGCATACACTATGTCTATGCACATTTAATAAATTATATAGCTTAACATACATATATTCAGATTAGTATTTACATTTTTATGATAGAAAATGATGCATTGCATTCTCACTTAGTAGATTTTTTTTTTTACATTGAATTGGGTCAACCACTATTTAGATTTGATTTTGGCGTTCAATTAGAAATCTGCAAAAACAGCATTTTAATGTTTTATTTGTTAAGTAAACTACCTTAAATATGCTGGATATGCAAGAAAAGTTGATCAAAATATGTTATGGTTTTAAAACCATAACCAATTTATTAAACAAAGATAGTGAATTGGGCTGGTAGCTTCTGGTCAGCAAGTCCTTCCAGATTTTAGCACTTGTAGTTCTCATTCTCACACCTAGTCTTTATTCTAGAGTGCAGAAGGAAAAGAAGCTTTCCTCCTCTTTCAACTGCCAATTGGTTTCTTAACTTTGAATGAACAGCTGAATAAACTGAAATGAAGAAAAGATTCTCTCTGAATCTGCAGAACAGGCTACTGCTATCAAAAGCTGGTTTAGCACTTCAACAGTCTGGTTTTAGGTACTTAGCCAGCGATTTTCACCAATTCAGTGGTTTGACTTTCTTTAAAACTTTGGCAGCAAACATGTATTGCTAATATTTTTTATTGAATTTAAATGATTGTAATAGATTACAACTTATGATCAGGACTACATTTCAAATTTAATTTTAAATAGATTTAGTTTAAAACACAAATGTATTAAACTTTTTTATTTAAATCAATTAAATCATTGATTTTTATCCGCCCTGCTTGAAACTGGATTTAAAACTAATCTGCAGGATGGGTGGTGCCTAACAGTTACAGCAAAAGATTTTTGTTTATCTGTATTCTGACACACTGGACTTGTGACCTAAAATGGGAGGAAATGGAGATATTGTTTGAGTTCTGAGGGATAGAAATGACTTTGGAGCTAGCCTGAAGGAATGCTCTATAGACAGTATACATGGCTGTCTTCTGTCTCAGTACAAACTTGCCTCAGACTAATAGTGTTAACTATCTTTTTATTTTTACGATTTCCCTATTTTTTTTCAATAGTCTTGCTTCCCCTTTCCCCACCCCCCATTCAGGAAAGATGGAGTGGGCAGTAGTGGAGTCAGCGTGGCAACCTCCATTAAAGATACCATTACTTGCTTTAGTATTACCGACAAGTCAGGAGGACAGGCACTGGATCAATGTATTAACTGATAAATCACAAGGTGGGGTGGAAGTGTCTCCTATAGGCCACTAAATCAGATAAGGGAAAAGGATGAGCAGCTCTTCAAACATTGATCTATAATGTGTGTCATGTGGGATTTCAATCTGGAGAACATATTCCAGAGGTCTCATGCTGCTGTTGGTAAAATGTCCTTGGAGTTTCTTAAATGTACCAAGAGCTTTCTAACATAAAAAGTGTCAAAAGCACCTTAGGGTAATTCTGTATTCAACATCATTCTTACAGATAAAGATGAATGGAACACTGAAATAAAAATTTATGCTTGACTACATGCAATTGATCACAACTTAATTTCATTTGCTTTATACAAGTAGAATATATCCCCAAACATTAATAAACATATACTTTCTGCTTTCTTAAGATCAACTTGCCCAAACTGAGAACAATTAGGAGCAAAACTGACTAGAAAGAAAATATTGTGGAAAGAAATATTTAAACATAAAAATTTGAATGCTAACTGAGAATCTTTTATGAATGCTTTGTTAGATACCCAAGAAAACAAAATTCCACAGGCATGAAAGATGTCTTCTTAAGTGTAAAAAAACATCCTGGGACTTACAGGTGCCTACATGTGAGAGAGATTTCTAATAAAAAACCACAATAAAAAATTTAAAAACAAATGGAAAAATGAGGATGCTTTTAGCATTGAGTAACAGTCAGTAGTTAGGAAATGCAGACAACCGATAAGGGAAGATATCAATGAAAATTCTATGGCTGGTAGAGTTAAGGACAATATGAAGAAAATCTTTATATCATGAATAAACAAAATCCTAGTAATGGTTGAGGTCCGATATTAGACAAAAATGGTAAAATTATCAATTATAATGCAGAAAAGGTAGAAGTATTCAACAAATATTTCTGACCCATACTTAGAAGCAAGATGATGTATTTATATCTTAATGTGATAATGAAATATCTTCTATCACATCAGTAACTAGAGAAGATGTTGAACAGCAATTAATTGCTGTAAATTAAGTTAAATGTTTTTAAATTTGAAAGACCGGGAACTTACACCCAAGAATATTTAAAAGAATTGGTTGAGGAGTTTTTTGAATCATTAATGATTTTTTTTAACAAAATCCTGCAATATGGGGAAAGTTCCAGAGGGCGAGAAAAAGCTAATGTACCAGAATATAAAAAGGGGAAACAGGATGACTTGAGAAACTATAAGCCAGTTAACATTGCTCCAGAGCAAAATTATGGAAAGATTTGGAGTGGGACACAATCATTAATGACTCAGAATCAGTAATGAATCGGAAGATGACAGCAGAACTAATACCAGTCAACATGGTTTAATAGCAAATAGGTCTTGACAAATTAAATATTGGGGTTTTTTTTGAGTTCACAGGGTTGATAAAGGTAACTGTATTGATACAATGTAGTGAGACTTTTATAAGGCATCTGACTTAGTTCCACATGATATTTTATTTAAAAATTAGCATTTTACAAAAACGGTGTAGCCCATATTAAATGAGTTAAAAATTGGTTAACTGGTAAAGCAAAATATATAATTGTGAATGGAGAATAATTTTAGTTTCTAGGATATGTTCTTATCCCAATGCTAGTCAATATACTTGACAATGTAGAAAATATAGAATTATTGGTAATAAAATTTTCAGATGACTCAAATTGGTGGAATGATAAATAATGAGCAGGACAGGTCAGTTACACAGACCGATATGGATTGCTTGGTGAGGTAGGCTCATTTGAACAACATGCATTTTAACACAGCCAAATGCATGATGATACATCTAGGAATAAAGAATGTAGGTCAAACTTATAAGGGATTGTATTCAGGAAAGCAGTGACTCCAAAAAGGATTTAAGGTCATAGTAAATAATCAGTTGAACATGAACTCTCAGTGCAATGCCGTAGGTAAGGGTGGCAAATGCAGCCTTTGGATATCTAAGCAAAGGAACATTGTGGGAGTACAGGTGGAATTACCTATGTATCTGTGACCATTAATGGAATACTGCATCCAGTTCTGGTCTCTACATTTAAAAAAGAAAGTTGACAAATTGGAAAATGTTCAGATGAGCTACAAGAATAAGGAAAATATGCCTTATAGGATATGTCTACACTTTGAGTTGGGGGGTCCTGATTTCCAGTTTGAGGAGACACACTCACGCTAGCTCTCATCAAGCTAAAAACAGAATTTCGCTGCATTGGCATGAGCAGCAGGATGGGCTAGCTGCCCCCAGTACATGCCTAGGGTTTCGCACAGATGTGCTAGCCCCCTGCATTTGTGGCTACATTTGATTTTTTTTATTTATTATTATTTTTTTAGAGCGAATGTCTCCTCAAGGTGGGAATCACACTCGCAGCTTCAGGTGGAAATATATTCGTAGTGAAAGACTAAAGAAGCACAGTCTATTTAGTTTATCCAAGAGAAGGTTAGAAGTGACTTGACCCTGATCTACAGGTTACCTGAGGAAGAGATTTCTGATAGTAGATGGCTCTTTATTCTAACAGAAAAAGGCAAACAGTAGAGCCTTAGTTACGAACAGCTCGGGAATGAAGGTTCTTCATAACTTTTAAGTGTTTGTAACTCTGAACAAAATGTTATAGTTCTTTCAAAAGTTTACAATTGAACATTGACTTAATGCAGCTTTGAAACTTTACTATGCAGAAGAAACCTTGATCTATGCAGGAAATAGCCCGACTTGATTATGCAAAGAGTTGTCACTTTGGATGGGCTAGCACCAGCAGGAGAGTGAATTTGTGTGGGGGGTGGAGGGTGAGAAAACCTGGATTTGTGCTGGAAATGGCCCACCTGTTGATCACTTTAGATAAGCTATTACCAGCAGGACAGTGGGGTGGGAGGAGGTATTGTTTCATATTCTCTGTGTGTATATAAAGTCTGCTGCAGTTTCCACGGTAAACATCTGATGAAGTGAGCTGTAGCTCACGAAAGCTCATGCTCAAATAAATTCGTTAGTCTCTAAGGTGCCACAAGTACTCCTTTTCTTTTTGCGAATACAGACTAACACGGCTGTTCCTCTGAAAGAAAAATACTGTTTCCCTTTTGTTAGTAGTTTACATTTAATACTGTACTGTATTTGCTTTATTTGTTTATTTGGTCTCTGCTGCTGCCTGACTGCATACTTCCAGTTCCAAATTAGGTGTGTGATTGACTGGTCAGTTCATAACTCTGGAGGAGTTCGTTACTCTGAGGTTCTACTGTAGTACTGTTCGTTACTCTGAGGTTCTACTCTGAGGTTCTACTGTAGTGGAAAAATATATTTTTCTTCCACTTTATCTGTTGCATTATTCATAATTAAGGGGCAAAAGGAATCATTTGATGTAGAAAAGTGGTCTTCAAATAGAGCAGATGTTAAAGGATCCTTTGTTCTAGATTTTTAGCTTGATTTTTATCCATGACTATCCATTTTTTTTAAACTGCCTCACATAAAGAGACAAGCTGTAGAAATCATGCTCTAAGTTATATAATCACTGCATTGTCTCTAAAACCATGTTTCTGTAACATAGGCTGTTGTGTCAGACAACATGCTTGCTGCATGGAAGTCCCACTGGAATGAAAGACACACCTGTCTTCAGCAGAGGCTGAGCAAAGAACAAGAGACCAGCATTCCCAGGCTGCAGAGCTGCTCAATGTCCTATCCTGATCCTGTCCCTCTGTACAGCCCAACAGCCCACTGACACCTTGCAGATCACTGAGACCACTTGGAAGCTACGGTCCTTGAAACAGAGTAACCCAGTGTGTAGACACAACGTGTCTTCCAGGCTCCCAGATTTTCTAATGAATTAATGAAGTATTTTCTGCTTTTACCTTGTAGCGGGTTTTGCTGGAGGGAGGAAAAACTTGAATTGGCTCATTTCTCATACTGCTTCTTGCTTTTTTCTTGGATTTGTTTGTTGGATATTTCATGGGGGGGGGGGCGGTTTTCTTGTTCATTGTCTGGCAGATGATGGCACCAAAACTTGAAAGCTCTGAATGCTTCAGGGAACTTCTGCCATGTCCTAAGCCAGTGCCTTCCTCTTCAGCTGCAATTCATGATGCTGATGGAAAGGAGAATGATGTGTGCACTTTTTGTGGTTACTTAACAATGTTGTTCACTTTCCTACCAGCACAAGTAAAAACATCTCACAGGTCCGTGAAACGAGCACCCGAATCATCTGGCTCTTTTAAATGTATAGAAAAGTTAGCTTTTGGCTTTCACTTTTGGGATAGTTAGCCCATCCAACCCTAGGCCTGCGTCCCTCAGAAAGACATGAATCCTGGGTGTGCTTCACCTGCTCTGATAAGGTTGGAGATGTCCTCTAGGGTGCATTTGGCCCAGGCAGTTAGGTTGCCTATCAGTGAGACATGGCACTATGACTGAGGCAACCAACAGAATGACAAAACCAAACTCTCCCACCAACATACAGAAAGATTGGACCTTATTGATAATATTTCAGTAACAAAGGAATTTGTCCAAAAATATGATTCATGGCATGTTACATTTGGAAATATGTAGCTAGAATTTCAGAGTATTAACTTAGTACTAATCACTTGCTGAATTTTTTTGCATAGTTTTTGCTTTTAGTACTGTATCTATTAATTATTGAAAACTACTGAACCTGATGTAACTTACACTTTTTTTTTGTAAATCAACTTTGCGCTGTCCTTGTGAGTCTTTATAGTGCAATGTTAGTAATTGCCACTCCAAAACCTCTCACTTTTAGGCCTTGTCTACAATATGAAATTAGGTCAAATTTATAGAAGTCGGTTTTTTAGAAAGCGTTTTTATACAGTTGATTGTGTGTATCCCCACACAAATGCTCGAAGCGCATGTAGTCGGCAGAGTGTGTCCACAGTACTGAGGCAACCGCTGACTTCCGGAGCATTGCCCTGTGGGTAGCTATCACACAGTTCCTGCAGTCTCCGCCGCCCATTTGAATTCTGGGTAGAAATCCCAGTGCCTGATGGGGCTAAAACATTGTCGCGGGTGGTTCTGATACATATAGTCAGGCCCCCCTTTCCTCCCTCCCTCCGTGAAAGCAAGGGCAGACAATCATTTTGTGCCTTTTTTCTTGAGTTACCTGTGCAGACGCCATACCACAGCAAGCATGGAGCCCGCTCAGCTGTCACCGTATGTCTCCTGGGTGCTGGCAGATGTGGTACTGCATTGCCTACACAGCAACAGTTTATTGCCTTTTGGCAGCAGACAGTGCAGTATGACTGGTAGCCATCATCGACATAGTCCAGGGTGCTCTTTTAACTGACCTCGATGAGGTCAGGGTCGCCTGGGCAAACATGGGAGTGACTCAGCCAGGTCATTCCCTTTTAAGCTTCGTTTCATGGCGATTCAGTCTTAACGGCAGTACACTGTCTTTTAATGTGCAGCCAGCAGAAGACTATGGCCAGCAGTCATACTGCACCGTCTTCTGCCGAGCACCCAGGAGATGACGATGGCTAGTGGTCGTCCTGCACAGTCTGCTGCCAGCAAGATGTATTAAGATAGATGAAGTGGATCAAAACAAGAAATGGACCAGATTTGTTTTGTATTCATTTTCTCCTCCCTCCCTCCGTGCAATGAACGGCCTGCTCAACCCAATTTTGAGTTCTATCCTTGAGGGGGCCATTCTGTTTCTCGCAAAGCCACCCCCTTTGTTGATTTTAATTCCCTGTAAACCAATCCTGTAAGCCATGTTGTCAGTCGCCCCTCCCTCCGCCAGAGCAATGGCAAACAATCGTTTCATGCCCTTTTCCCTGGATTGCCCAAGCAGGAGCAGACGCCGTAGCACAGCAAGCATGGAGCCCGTTCAGCTCACCACAGCAGTTATGACCATTGTAAACACCTCGCCCATTATCGTGCAGTGTCTGCAGAACCAGCACCTGAAAAACCAGATGCGAAGCGACAGCAGCGCGGTGATGAGGACATGAACATACTTTTCTCTAAAACCGCATTCCCCCGCAATTTGGAGATCATGGTGTTAATGGGACAGGCTCATGCTGTGGAACGCCGATTCTGGGCCCGGGAAACAAGCACAGAGTGGTGGGACTGCATAGTGTTGCAGGTCTAGGATGATTCCCAGTGGCTCCGAAACTTTCGCATGTGTAAGGGCACTTTCATGGAACTTTGTGACTTGCTTTCCCCTGCCCTGAAGCGCAAGAATACCAAGATGAAAGCAGCTCTCACAGTTCACAAGCGAGTGGCAATAGCCCTGTGGAAGCTTGCAATGCCAGACAGCTACCGGTCAGTTGGGAATCAATTTGGAGTGGGCAAATCTACTGTGGGGGTTGCTGTGATGCAAGTAGCCAACGCAATCACTGAGCTGCTGCTATCAAGGGTAGTGAGCCTGGGAAATGTGCAGGTCATAGTGGATGGCTTTGCTGCAATGGGATTCCCTAACTGCGGCAGGGCGATAGACGGAACGCATATCCCTATCTTGGGACCGGACCATCAGGGCAGCCAGTACATAAACCGCAAAGGGTACTTTTCAATGGTGCTGCAAGGGATGTTTCACCAACATCAATATGGGATGGCTGGGAAAGGTTCATGACGCTCGCGTCTTCAGGAACTCTGGTCTGTTTAAACAGCTGCAGGAAGGGATTTACTTCCCAGACCAGAAAATAACTGTTTGGGGATGTTGAAATGCCTATAGTTATCTTTGGGGACCCAGCCTACTCCTTAATGCCCTGGCTCATGAAGCCATACACAGGCACCCTGGACAGTAGTCAGGAGCTGTTCAACTATAGGCTGAGCAAGTGCAGAATGGTGGTAGAATGTGCATTTGGACGTTTAAAGGGTCACTGGCATAGTTTACTGACTCGCTCAGACCTCAGCGAAACCAATAATCCCATTGTTATTGCTGCTTGTTGTGTGCTCCACAATCTCTGTGAGAGTAAGGGGGAGACATTTATGGCGGGGTGGGAGGTTCATGCAAATCGCCTGGCTGCTGAATATGCACAGCCAGACACCAGGGCAGTTAGAAGAGCACAGCAGGAAGCGGTGCACATCAGAGAAGCTTTGAAAACCAGTTTCATGACTGGCCAGGGTACTGTGTGACAGTTCTGTTTGTTTCTCCTTGATGAAAACCCACCCCCTTGGTTGACTCTAATTCCCTGTAAGTCTCCCGCCTTCGATCACAGCTTGCTTGCAAAGGAAATAAAGTCACTATCATTTAAAAAACATGTATTCTTTATTAATTGATTAATAAAAATAGGGAGATAACTCACAAGGTAGCCCGGGTGGGGTGTGGGAGGAGGGTAGGAGGGAAGGAAAAGGCCACTTTAAAACTTGTTGAATGCCAGCCTTCTGTTGCTTGGGCTGTCCACTGGGGTGGAGTGGAGTGGTTGGGTGCCTGGAGCCAACAATGCCAGCAAACACCGGGACCATATGCTGCCAGGCTTTGTCATGCAATGATACCAGATTACTTGCTACTAGCTTGGCGTGGTAAAGTGTCTTACCATGGAGGACGGAATAAGGCTGCTCTCCCCAGAAACCTTCTGCAAAGGCTTTTAGAGTACCTCCAGGAGAGCTTCATGGAGATGTCCCTGGAGGATTTCCGCTCCATCCCCAGACATGTTAACAGACTTTTCCAGTAGCAGTACTGGCCACGAATGCATCCCAAGTCCTCAGAGCTACTTAATCATTTAAATGCTTGCTTTTATAACATGTATTATATTTAAAAAGGTACACTCATGAGAGGTCCCTTCTCTGGCTTTATTGGGTTGGGAGGGTATTTCAGTCAGGGTGATAAAAAGACCCTGGCTGTCGGGGAGAACGGTGTGCTGTGTGCTCTCCCCAAGCTCGTCGTCCTCCTCCTCATCTTCCCCATCTCCAAAATCCTCAGCCATGGCGGAGAGTATCCCATCATCCGAGTCCATAGACAGGGGTAGGGTAATGGTGGCAGCCCCTCCTAGAATTGCATGCAGCTCAGCGTAGAAGCGGCATGTCTGGGGTTCTGTCCCGGAGTGTCCGTTTGATTCTTTGGTTTTCTGGTACGCTTGTCTGAGCTCCTTAAGTTTCACACGGCACTGTGTTGTGTCCCTGATGTAGACGCTGTCCCTCATGGCCTCTGAGATTTTTTGAAACGTTTTGGCATTTCATCTTTTGGAACGTAGTTCTGATAGCACGGATTCCTCTCCCCATACAGCAATCAGATCCAGTACCTCCCGTTCAGTCCATGCTGGAGCTCTTTTTTGATTCTGGGACTGCATGGTCACCTGTGCTGATGAGCTCGCCTGGCCAAACAGGAAATGAGATTCAAAAGTTACCGGAGCTTTTCCTGTACACCTGGCCAGTGCATCCGAGTTCAGAGTGCTGTCCAGAGGGTCACAATGGTGCACTGTGGGATAACTCCCAGAGGCCAATACCTTTGAATTGCGTCCACACTAAACCTAATTCGAAATGGCGATGTTGATTTCAGCGCTAATCCCCTTGTTGGGGAGGAGTACAGAAATCGGTTTTAAGAGCCCTTTATATCGAAGAAATGGCTTCGTTGTGTGGACAGGTGCAGGTTAATTTGGATTTAACACTGCTAAATCCGACATAAACTCGTAGTGTAGACCAGGCCTTAGAGACATTCCTTGTGGTGCACCTGTACAATGGGGGCGGGGGATGCATTATCACTATAGTAAATAGTCAAATCAATATGCACCCTTCAGGTACACCTGCAGGGAAAATGGTAGGTCTCCTATAGCCTTCATATCACAACTCCACAAACCTTCTTTATAGGCTATACAATGCTTGATTGTACGTATTTGGGGTTTTATAATTTAGTGCTTCTGCTATTTAGTGAAACTGGGATTATGGATATGTCTTCACTCAGATACTTGCTTTAACTCATTTTGAGTTAACCTTGCTCAAGTGAGAACAGTCACACTGCGAAATAACATTTGAGCTGCGAAGTGTGTTTGTGTTGGCAACTGAGAATTTGAGGTAACTTGACCTTTACCATAGATCCCCTGTCAGGTCAGCCAACTCAGACTAGAAGCATCACTACACTCGAGTTAACAGTTCGTGTATGTGGATGGGACTCGAGTTATGGGCAAAGCATGAATTAACTTCTGTAATAAAAACAAGCCTTATATGTTTTCTCAGCTCCACATATCCTAGTCTGATATGAGGTATGTTAAAAATTGGATAGTGTTTTAGAATATAGAACTTCTTCATATTTTTATGCAGCATTTTATACCGATCTTTAAAATTGGTGGTCATTTTGCTGTGCCTCACCTCCCCAGGTTTTAATCTGTAGTTTTGTCCAAACTCACATGCGTAAGGACTCGTATGGGCATAGGCAATAAAGGTCAAGTCCTTGTGCAGTAGAGAAACACTGTGTTTTACCGTTTTTCTCTTCAAAAGTGAGTTCCATTTTGTTTTTTTTAGTCAATTTGGTCAGACATCCATGCATTACCGTTGTCTGCAATGTTGTAAACTAACATAAAGGATTTAAATCCCTGCAAACCCTTGTTTAATTTAGTTTTCATGAAACTGTATTATATTTGTAAGCGTTTTTTAAAACAGTGCATTTTGGGACTAACTTACTACACTTGATGGTGCCCCTTTTTAAAAGGCCACTATCAACTCAAATTTACTAGTTTTAGAATCCTTGTCTCTTCAGCAGTCTTTCTGTCTTTAAAAAAAGTTTTGCTTCAAAGTGTTCCTTTTCAGCAGGCAAACATACCAAAACAATGTTCTGAAGGTTGTTGTGAACTCCAGTCTGAGTGTGCATGTAGGTTATGGCCCATGTGAAGGCTCCAGGCCTGGCCTGTTGTCACCTGGATGGCTTCCCCTACAGGACAAGAGGAAGCATTCCCAGCTAAACCAAGGAACTTCAGAGCTGAAGAAACCCCTAAATCCTGTTTTTTCTTCACCTCCCCAAATCCTCAGTGTGAGGAAATTTGGGCAGACTGGTGAAGAGAGAAAACAGTATACCTTTTAAAGGAAGGTGACAACTGCTGATGGTGGGGGTGGGGAGAAGATCAGTGTGGAACAAATAATTTAAAAAGCTGAAGGAAAAACAGTAGTGCCAGAACTAAACTCCCTGAGACACTGCATATCAGAGGTGTTGGAGAAGATGCCTACATTGGCTATTTGGGACCTGTTGGACAGAAATTAACATAGCCATCTTAATATGTATCTATCATTTCCTGTCAGAACACATAGGCAGTTCAACAATATCTCCTGATCGACAGTATCAAAGGTGGCTGAAGGATCAAGTAGGATCATTATGTCACCTCTATGAAGAGGCCATCCATTAGTAAAAGTGCTTTCACCCACGGGCACCCCCACATCCTGAGCTCCCATTGGCTGTGGTTCCCAGCCAATGGGAGTGTGGAGCCAGTGCTCAGGGTAGGGGCAGTGCACGGAGCCCCATGGCCCCCCTGCTTAAGAACTGGACCTGCTGGCCACTTCCGGGGTGCAGCGTGGTGCTAGGACAGGTAGGGAGGGACTAGCCTGCCTTAGCCCTGCAGCACCGCCGCCTGGACTTTTAATGGCCTGGTTGGCGATGCTGATCGGAGTTGCCAGGGTCCCTTTTCGACCGGGCATTCCGGTCGAAAATCGGACACCTGGCAACCCTACTTCTCAAACGTGCACATCCAGCCCAAGACATCTGTGCTTCAGCAGTAAGGTTTAATGTATCTGACAGACATTACACCATAAAGGAAAATTCATCACTTTCAAAGTTAATCTTTTGGCTTTGAACTAATGAGGGTGTAAATAGTGCAATCATTTTGTGTGACTTCAGATGCCAACATAATTACAAGTATTAAAACTATATCAAGCTATACCAGGTTTGAACACTGAGTGGCACTAAGATAGTACCTTTTGAAACTTACACTATTCCTCTTTTACATTTCTTTATATTGAAGCAAGAGATTAATTTTTATGCTGGCTGACTCAAAACTCATCTCTCTTAGCTTGTTCATTAACGATTAAATAATCCGATTTCTTGTATTCATTACTAATGGTTATCAAACTGGCATGATCTCAAAAGGTAACATATGGAATATGACTAAGCCCCTGTCTTCACACAAGCTAGAACTGAAATAACGAAATAGCTTGTAATTCAACCCTTTAGTTATTTCAGTGCAAGTCTCTGTGTGGACACTTATTTCAGATTAAGAATGTCCTATTTAAATGTAATTTGTTGGAAAAACCAATTTAAATAAAACTGAAATAGGACACTTTTAATCTGAAATAAATGTCAAAAAAAAAAGACTTTCATTGAAATAACTAAAGGTGTGAATTTTGTTTATTTTGGTTCCATCTTGTGTGCAGACAGCCCTTAAACTTTATAGAGCAAATGACATTTCTGCATTAATATATATTTATATAATATATATATTAAGTTAATAGCAGCAGTAAGTGTGCAATTTGTTACACTAATTCTATTGAATACTTCCTATACAAAGATAAAGCTGTTTAAAAATATTTATATTTGTGTGTGTGATAAAAGACACAAGTATATAAAAAAGCAAGCCATTGCACAGAGTTATTTTCTACTATGTAGAAATAGTTTGTAGGGCTGACTAATAGTAACTACCCAACTATGAAAACGAACTTCCATCCAGTCTACTATGATGGCAAACAAAGTTAAGATATAATAACTTTTTCTATAGTAGAGAAAAGTCAGTGCATCATATGATGCTCAATACTTTTTAAAGAACTATCATCATTACCCAAATATCTAATCACCATTATCTTAAACATTATAAATATGATGATCTGTCTCATTTAACCGGAAAACTTATTCCTGTTTTGCCCAATGTGAATTTGTTGATCTCATTCGTTGTCATTGCTTCGTTGACCCATTACCACAATTCTTTTCCCAAAATAATTTTAAACCACGTTTATCCAATTAGAAAAGAGAGTGCACGGCTTTGAAAATCTCAGACGATCCTCCACTAAAATTAACCAGCAACTGTGCTACTGCATGTGCCAAATACTAGGTCTAGGTAGATGTTGTTTAACCAGGCTGTAGATAGTTTCCTGATCTTCTGAATGCTGCTAAGTCTAGAGACTTATTTAGAAGTAAAAGTATACTTTCTAGCAACTGAAGTATGTTATTGTATTATGCCCTGTCAAGGTTCCTCCCCCACTCTGAACTCTAGGGTACAGATGTGGGGACCTGCATGAAAAACCTCCTAAGCTTATCTTTACCAGCTTAGGTCAAAACTTCCCCAAGGTACAAAATATTCCACCCGTTGTCCTTGGACTGGCCGCTACCACCACCAAACTAATACTGGTTACTGGGGAAGAGCTGTTTGGACGCGTCCTTCCCCCCAAAATACTTCCCAAAACCTTGCACCCCACTTCCTGGACAAGGTTTGGTAAAAAGCCTCACCAATTTGCCTAGGTGACTACAGACCCAGACCCTTGGATCTTAAGAACAATGAATAATCCTCCCAACACTTGCACCCCCCCCTTTCCTGGGAAATGTTGGATAAAAAGCCTCACCAATTTGCATAGGTGACCACAGACCCAAACCCTTGGATCTGAGAACAATGAAAAAGCATTCAGTTTCTTACAAGAAGACTTTTAATAAAAATAGAAGTAAATAGAAATGAAGAAATCCCCCCTGTAAAATCAGGATGGTAGATATCTTACAGGGTAATTAGATTCAGAAACATAGAGAACCCCTCTAGGCAAAACCTTAAATTACAAAAAAGATACACAGACAGAAATAGTTATTCTATTCAGCACAATTCTTTTCTCAGCCATTTAAAGAAATCATAATCTAACACATGCCTAGCTAGATTACTTACTAAAAGTTCTAAGACTCCATTCCTGGTCTATCCCCGACAAAGACCAGCATATGGACAGACACAGACCCTTTTGTTTCTCTCCCTCCTCCCAGCTTTTGAAAGTATCTTGTCTCCTCATTGGTCATTTTGGTCAGGTGCCAGCGAGGTTACCTTTAGCTTCTTAACCCTTTACAGGTGAGAGGAGCTTTCCCCTGGCCAGGAGGGATTTCAAAGGGGTTTACCCTTCCCTTTATATTTATGACATGCCCTAAAACAAACATAATTCACAATCATGGCATTGGGTTCTGAGTTACCACAGAGCTGAACACAAAAACACTTGCTAAGCAAGCATATATGCTATCAGTACTGTCAATCTGAAGAGTTCAAAGATTTCTGAACTGAAAAAAATCATGAGACTGGTTTATGAGTCCTGATGTTTTAAAAAAATTATGCTTTTGGTCTCTTCTGATAAACATATAGATTTAATTTTTAGGAGTACTCCCAAGTTGTGTGATTTTTTTTTTCCAGGTTGAAAATTCAACCTTAAATGCATACTGAAAACTGCATTCCTCCAGTTTAGTTTAGACAGGAGACAGGTCTGGAGCAGGGAGGTAGATCTGTGAATCATCCACACAGAGACAGCAGTTAAATTTGTGTTTGTAGATGAGATTAGCCAGAGATAAGGTGTAGAAGGAAAAGAGATGGGGCATCTGAGGGGCAGTCTCACTTCCACTTGCAAGAAAGGCTGCTGTATCGTCTTCATGATTACAAATGATGAAAGGTAATGGCCATTTTTTATAAAGGCAGGAATTGTAAGGCTTTCTCTTGATGTGAAATATCACAATCTGACCTTTTAGGGCTAAGAGAAGCTTCTCAATAGCACTCTTGTTTATGTATTCCAGGGTAGCCAAATTATGGCAACAGAATTCTACAGTTAAAGAAATTCAGAATTCTATACCTAAAGAGAATTCTACACCTACAGAGGTATACACTGTAGGGACTACTGGTCTCAGCATACAATGCGGGTTTTTTAAATCCATGGGAAGATGGTTGTGATCAAGAAGCCAGTTTCTGCAGAGTGCAATTCCTTATGTTAAATGAAGAAAGCTGAAATACACCATATTTTGTACAATTTGCACGTGGTCCTAGAGCTCTAGTCAAACAACTGGTAAAACACAGAGTGCCAAGACATGATATTAATAATGAAAACTATAATAACAATACACACTACTAAGCAAAAAGAGGGAGACTACATCTGAAGAAAGTGAAGGTATACTTTAAGCTGTTAGGTCCTATTATTTAAATCATTCTTTAGGTGTGGAAGGCTGTACACACCACTTTGAAATCTGCTTTAGATAGTAGCTCCCAGTTATAAGGAAGTATTTTCAATATTTCCCTTCCCTCCCTCCCCTCCAAAAGAATGACGGGTGCTGCCTCTATTTTTACTATTTTATTTTCCAATCCCTTCCCACCCACCACATTTTTAAAAATAACCCCTTGCTTTTGTGTGTGTTTGCATTTTGGGATGCTAATATTTTTATTTACATTTTTTATTCTGTTGTACATCACTCCAGATGCTTTGGCAGTAAGCCTGTATAAAATATATATGTAAACAAAATATTTGTATATATTCAGTAGATGTTTATCTGTTCTTGTTCAACTTACTAGATGATGTATGTCAGTAATGTGTAACTGCCAAAAATTTACTGGAAGATAAGGCAGCATGGGTGGTTTTCCTGGACTCATACACTGCTCTTATTGGATTTTTTACAATAATACTTCTAAGAGTTGGTGGAGCTAATATCAAAGTGAAATAGTCATGGTCAGACATGTTAATATATTGCACAGTAATCTCCTTTATAGTGCCAGGACAAGCCATTAAGTAATTTCAAGGTACATATATGCAGGAGTGGAAAAAATTTTCTCAGAATTATAGGAGCAGTACATCCCAAACATGCGTTATTTCCACATAAGCAACTACAAACTATGTGGGGGTTCAGCCCCCGGAACTCAGTGTGAGCCACTTTCCTATGGGTTTTCTTGTGGACATTGACCTAAAACCTTCTCATCAGGATATTTCAGAGAACAGAAGGGTAGAACATGTAAGTAAATGTAGTAAAGGTCTCTATCAATGTATACAATGAGGAGCATATAGCCTCAGGCCTGGATTAAGACAGAGGCACTATAGGCCTCTGCCCAGGCACCCAACTGCTGTAGTCATGTGATTACATTAGAATATCAGCTTCTATTTTTTAAAAAAAGTAAGTTTCTAGTCATCACCTTTGCAAAGAAAAGCCTAAAAACCTGAGTAACCAAAGCAGTGATATCTGCCTGAGTCTGTAGAAAGCCTGAAACAAAAGCTCTGAGATGCCCAATTTAGCTCTGTTTACTCCAAGACCCAGTGCTCAGGGATGCAGAGGGTGACACAAACCCTTCTCTGGCAGAGGACTCCGTGTGTAGGGTAGGAGGAAAAGAGTGCAATGGGCCTAGTCCATTAACCCAAGCTGCCTCAAGCCATCTGCTGGGGTAGCACTACAGAGTCCCTCTACAGCCACCCTGGAGGGAGAATTGGTCCCCATTCCACTGCTTCTCTGTTGAGGGGTGTGGCCCCCATAGGCCCAATTTTATGATGTATCTTGGGACCTCAGATTGCCTTAATCTGGCTCTATATAGCCAATAGAAAGTAGAGATGGAAAAGACCTATTAGGTAACTTAATCAATCCCTCCACCAATGCAGGATTGTCTTCTACAGTATATTCTTGATAAGATCTAAATTACTCTCATGATGTGCTTTAGCCAGTACTCTAAATAGACTGTTCCAAAGTCTAAGAAGCCTCCCTATTGGGAACATTTTCCTGATATTCAACCAATATTTATCCTTACACACTTTCATCTTGTTTATATTCTCTTCCACTAAACAAACAAACAAACGGAGGGTTTTTTGTTTGTTTGTTTTGTTTAAGTGCTTGCGGGCCACACTGCATCTTTTTAAAGGAAAAATCGGCGAGAGGAAAACTGTGAGGTATTCCTTGCAGAATGTCCCCTAGGCTCATCCATTGTGGGCAGGGGAGGCTATTTGCTGCAGTGGAATTAGCAGTTAGTTCTGCAGATCCTGGAGCATCCATCAGAGGCACAAAGCCAACACCACCACTTCTGCAGCTCCCTCACAGAACCTCTATAAGTAGGGTTCTGCAGTGGAGAAACTAAGGGCTCCATGCTAATGCAGCTGCAGTATTACCCGAGGGGGTGTGTGTGTGTGACCATTGTTCTGCCCAGTGTCCACTGGCATGTCCATTTATATATCTTATCAAAATATATTTTTATACTGAATTGTAAATCTCTCTATATATCATGTGTTATCTACCTGCTTTCTCCTGATCTATCCTGGCTCATTGATCTTTATCTCATTGGTCTATCAGGGAGACTGACTGCATAACAGTGAAACATGAAAATGATTATACATGAAGTACAGCCAAATGTACAAAGCAAAACTAAAAGAAGAAATGATCTTTTCCTATTACCTTGCTAGTGTAGTAACTTTAGGTGTTATTTGTAGTAATAGTGTGTAAAATCTTTTCAGATGAAAGTGGCTTCTAACAAATTGTTTTCTTTTAATTTATCTGCTTCTTCAGAAAA